>NW_024621948.1:0-1502 GCF_008729295.1 Plectropomus leopardus
CATACAAATTTGAATGGCTATATTTTGTATTATTTTACTGCAGAATTTTTCTTTAAAAAATGAAAAATTTAGAAATTATCGTCTATTTTCAAATCAACATTCCTACAACAACGTATGAGGAAAGCTTCTGTCTGAGCTTTACATAATGATTTTTCATTTGGTCACAAATAAACCATTTGCATGAACTAACCCTCGAGCATAAAAAAAATCAGCTTCCGTATTTCGTCTTCATCTTTTACAATTTCAAACATCAAAAGGTAAGGATTAACAATCTAATGGTTAACGTATAAATATGTAATTATATATACATTATACTAAAACTAGGGATAGACTTCCAGTACAGATACATGTCGCTGGTTACAACAACCGTTTATCAATAACGCTGGTCTGCTTATTGATTAGTTATTTATTTTATGTGAACTACAGGGATGCTTAACCATTTCTTCATCTGCATATTTACATTTTATCGCCTTTGACATTAACCTGATGGACTAATTAGCTAAATCCTCTCACATTAACGTGGACCAGCCACGGCAGCGCTCGAGAGCTAGCGTTCATCGTAGCTAGCGTTAAAAATGTTGATTAAACGTTGGTCACTCACTTTGCGATCAAGCCGCTATCTCTTGATATGGTTAGCTTAGATTTTAACAAACAAATCCCATCTTTCTAGCGCTGAAATCACGACTTCTCACACAGACCTGATGCTAATCTTATGGTAGCTTTCAGTGACCACTCTGCTAACCAGGCTAACACCGCTGACGTTAGCCGCTACGTTAGTTAAGCCATGCGGTGCGCCGGGTTCATGATATGAGCAAAGGAAAGCACAGTTTTCAGGAAATGCTGGGGAACATGCTTTGCTATAATAACACCTTAGCTACCCTGCATTTTTCTGCACAGTCTACAAGGTTCAAGCTAGGTCACGAGTTACCGTTAGCTCACATTTCACCGAGGCAAGGCCAACCTCCCGCCTTTGCAAAAAGCATGTTGTTAGACGGCTAACATTAGCTAGCTCTGCAGGTCGTACTATCGCACTTTCCCTCCGTTTCACCCTCATTATTAACTTTACACCACTTACATGTCTCGAAGTGAAGTGATCTTCTTTTTGGTGATAAAACAATCTTATGAAAAGAAAGGTTATGTCTGCAAAAAGAAGGAATGCTGCCCACAAACGAGCAATGAAAACGCCTGTAGCCCGTGGACTCTACTCCGGATCTTCTTACGTACGCCGGGATGAGAATCACGGCGCTGACGCACATGCAGCGTACTAGACGTTTCTAGAGGTTTCAGCAGCAGCAGCCACAGCTGCGGGTGATGTGAAGGAGGCACCGTGTAATCTCATGTGGATCACATTTAATGTGCTTTGCTATGGTTTCCCTACCACACAGGATGATCGCCTGAAAAAAACATAATCATCACGAGCAGAGCATTTACAGAAGAAACTGGTAGGGTTTCAGGTTAGGCGTCACGCAATCCACAAATAATGGTGCATGTGCGTCAGCGCC
>NW_024621949.1:0-1468 GCF_008729295.1 Plectropomus leopardus
CAGTTCATGGATATTTCTTGTTAGATTGCTCATTGCCTTTTCCCCATGTTTTTGAATGAAATGGCACCATTTCGCTCAGGTTTCAAAGGTCTGAATACTTGTGAAAGGCAACACAAGGAAAGTGACGTCGCTCGATGTTTTCAAAGGGTTAAAGGATGGACACGTGGCTCAAAGTTGCACATGGGAAATAACCAGGGAAAACTCATATTTTTTGTCTAAACGTGAATGTGGTTACTGTGAAATCCAGAAGCACTGTGTAAAGAAACTGTCCATTTTGATTAATAAGCTGTAAATGTTGAAATGCACTAAACTCTGTGATAAGAAGACTGGAGTATCTTATGATTGCATCAGGCTGATTTCCGGGTTTGTAGTTCTTAGGGACTGTACGTAATTTATCAGAGGAGGTGGCTTAGTTGTGACTGTATTTTTTTTTTTAATATATATTTTATGACGCCCCCCCAGAGTCTCTCTGGGTGACTGAGGAAAAAAATAATACAAAATTCAACCATTTAAGGTTGAATTTCTCTTCTCCAAGCCAAAACACATAACTTATTGAAGTGACTCCCCCCTCTCATAAATAGCCAACAGTCCCTCACAACTTTTGTTTATAGACCGACTCACTGTACATAGCCATAGATGATTTATATATTTGTATATATTTTCTCTTTTCATTTATGAGAATGGACTTAATCCCTCATTGTATTATCAAATAAAGCATTTTGTTGAGACGCTGAAAAGCTCATTGCTTAGTTTTTCAAATTTGAAAACTGAAAAATGTCTTATTCCAAAACTATGGAAGTACAACAGTGACAGTAAGTCTTGACATTGAAAATAAAATGTGGCATTGAGAAAGGAAACATTGGCACTGAAAAAAATCCCCTGAAATAATAAACACAGACATTAAAATGTTTTTTGTTAGTATTATTATTTCTTTTCTCTTTTTTGCATTCAGATATCTTTATTCAGTCTCTTTCATTTTCAACTTTCTGTCACTCTTTTAGTGTGAAAAAGTTGGAACCGAAACAAAGATATGTAATAAAAATCAGAATAAAACAAATCAAAATAAAATAATAATTTCAATGCCTGTATTTTATTTTTCAGTAGATTTTTTTCTTTATGGCACTCTTTTCTTAATATACATATAATTTTTTTTACATGACAGCTTTTTGATTTGGTGTGAAATAAAAGATGACACTGAAAAAAATAAATGAGTGACATGAAGTAAACACCTGAGTTCAAAAATATAAAACTAAATGAAAAAAACGTTTTTTATTGCCTGTGTTTTATTTTTCCGTTTTATTTTTTGCAGTGCCAGTGTTTCCTTTTTCAATGCCAAATTTTATTAAACTTAACATCATCACTGTACCTCCATATAAAACACATGGTAACAACTTAATTTTGATGAGCTAGTCTGGATTTAATTTTTTTTTTTTTTATCTCCTCTCTTCTATGAATACAGTATTGTTGG
>NW_024621950.1:0-3172 GCF_008729295.1 Plectropomus leopardus
TAATAATTTTGTTACATAATTTTATATATATAATTGTGATAATTATGGATATAGCTCTTTTCCCATGCTTCTAAAAAAAACCCCTAACTTTAAAAAAACATTTCTTTCTAAATCTCCTAATTTCTTGTCTTAAAATAACGTCTGATTTGAGTGTGAATGTTGGTGATGGTTTGACGCCTCTGAGCTCGTGTCGTTGACGTCATCTCACCACTAGAGGTCCCCGCGCTCAAACTTTACACTTAATTCAAACTCAGAAGGTTTCCATGACTTCCATGCTGCTCGGTTCATTTTCATAAATAAGCTTTGACTCAAGAAATCTGATAAAACTGTGTCTGTAAATGTGTTTTAAATATGTGACTTTTGTCTTTTACTCTGAGGATGTTTTGGCTTTTCAGAAAAACAGAAGACAGTTCGTGCAAAGTGCTTACATTTTTGTTTTGCTTTGAAGTTAATCAGTAAAAAATGTGAGTGAGTACTAACTAACATTAATAAAAAACTACAGAAACTACTTTCTTATCATGCACACGTTGTCTCCTTCCCGCCCTCTGAAATATCCGCAGTGTCATTTAACCCCCAAAGCTGAAAGAAAATGGATCCACGCTGTGAAATCACATTACCTGTGCAGAGACATTTCTGCAGGCGGCGCAGTGTGACGATGGCGTGATGATCCGGTGAAATCAAATCAACATGATCATTACTTTGTAGCTGAGAGCGAGACATTACCGCACCGCAGTGTGCACGTGTGTGTGCACATGTGTGTGTGTTCTGGTGTCAGGTTTAACCCTGCTGATGTTTTAGCCTGAAAATACTGAATGAGGACACAAAAAAGCCCCAAAAAACATAATCAGTTAACAAAGTCAGCTTTACCGTCACTTTAAATGAGAGCGGCTCCACTAAAAACAGAAAAGTCTTTCCTTTTTGCTGCGTTCACGATAACATTGTGAAAACGATCCTCTTATATACAGATCTGCAAAAACAACCGAAAACACTGTAGTGTGCATGCCAGGCCAGTAGTTGGCGGTGTAACCACAGAAGAAGAACGTGCACGCTCAAAGTGCGGCCTGGCGTCACCGTTCTCACAGGATCCGCAGTTTTCAGGTTTGGATTTTCAAAAACGTCCTCTCTGGAGCCTGTTTTTTAAAAGTTTGCGTTTTCCCTAAAAGGCCGTTGTCGTATGAACAAAAGACCAAATCGCAACAAAAGTTCAACTTTTCATGCAGGAGCCGTTTCTGCGTAAACGGCGTAAATATGCTGACACACGATGCGTCGCAAACAATTTTATTTGTCAGAAGTTCATATTTACAAAATTACAGATATAGACAAACAGCTAAAAATCTGTAAAAATATTTAAGTTATATACAAAAATAAGAAAAAAAAATCAGTGGGTTCTAACAAAATAAGAGCAAACCTGAAAACGAGCAAAAATGAGAGAAAATGTGTGTGTATGTTGTTTCTTGCATGAAGCCCGGTGTGTTGTGTGATCAAACTGCACATTTTCGACACATTTGCAGCGTTCCCAGGATAAGTGCTTGTGTGGGTTTTGTGTGTTTCGATTTTGTCGCTGTGTTTCTGTGTGTTTTCGGGGTTGTGCGTGGCCTCCTGCTGCAGGAGCTCTGCGTGCACACCTGCTGCTCGTCTGCACTCATCAGCTGCATCACGATCAACCGCAGCTTAAAAAGCTGCTCTCGCCCTCTGTTTTCCTGCTGCTGAGTGTTTCTGCTCGTCTGCAGCATTTTCAGTGAACGTTTTCTTCTGTGTTTTTGGTTCGCAACAATTATCCGTCTTCTCCGTGTCCTCTGACCTCTCGGCCTGCTCCTCGTGTGCTGTGGTCTTTCTCTTGGTCCAGTTTAAAACTGCACTAAGTCATTAATCTGCTCACTGGTAGCGCTGGACGAAGGCCAATACTTTTGGGCCATGTCACGGTACACGGTATATATCACTATATTTTTAAATCTCCTCTAAAGCTTCATAAATGCTGGACTGGGCAACAAAATCATATTTATATTGATATCATGACAGTATTTTAGGGATGACAATTTGTACTTTAACAAAATATTAACACAACGAGATTCAATCCGAAAAAATCCCAGTAAAAATCAAATAATATTAGAGGTTGTAATTATAAGAAAATATGAAAAATACTGTATTTTGTGCTGAATTTTGAACACATTGCTTAAATTTTAGATTAACCCCTTGAAACCTGAGCATATTGCAAACAAGTAGTAGATTAAAAGAAGTGCTGAAAAAATAGTATGTTATATAAAAAGTTTTTCCAATAAAATAAATAATTATACATTTTCTGATTTTTTTTGGTCCTATTTTTTTAGTTTATTTTCTAATAATATTCTCTCTCTTTTCTTTTTCAGCTCATTTTCTTGTCACATTTTTACTGATTTCTTACAATTTGTGGGACATTTTTGCCAAATAAGTAAACAAATGCAAATTGCAAATCAATTTTTTTTTGGTTTTCAAACGTTTACATGCTTATAAAAAGTGTCTGAACTCAAGAAAACTGATTCAATCCAGGTTTTAAAGGGTTAAGAGCTTCTTTATCACAAAAACAAGAAAATGCACAATAAAAATACTTTCTTTTAAACTTTAATGAGCTTTTTTTTGTTTGTTCTCAATTTTGCCATTTCCTCACTGCAAAGTAATCACCACCCACTGGAAGTATAAGCTATAAAATCGCAGAATTATAATATTAAAAGCTCCCTGGTCGCAGAGTGGGGAGATTTTCATTTCCCATCGGGTCCAAAACTCATTTTGCTGCAGTCTGCACTCGTCTGAACTGACACTTGAAAAGATCCTTTTCATTGAAACTGCCGGCTGGAGCGGACACACCTGCGTTTTGGGTTAATAGCGTCGCAGGAGTGCGGTCAAAAGTAGGAAAGCACTAATATTATAGCTTTATGAAATGTATTTTATTATTGCAACATGTATGTTTGGCGCCAGACGACCTTCTTCAGGGTGCACATTTGGAAATAACGCAGAAAAAAACAGGTGCAGTTAATTCTGTCCCCTCATGAAAGCAGCTTCAGAGAATCCCAGCAGGGGGAGCCAGCTTCTTCAAGAAACAGCATCACAGTAATATGTACTATATCATAAAAAAAAATTATAAAAGTAATAATAATCACAACAGAGAAACAATAAAAATGCTACTACTACTACTAAT
>NW_024621951.1:0-13732 GCF_008729295.1 Plectropomus leopardus
TGAGGACATGGTTTCTGAGGACTCTGCAGAGGAACACCTGGCTGTCATTGCAGCCCAAAGCAGTGACAGTAAAGTGTCATTTCAGCAGATACAGAGAACTCAAAGGAAGGGGGGAAATTAGCTGAATAATCCATTTGGTTAGCAACTGGTTGCTCTGGGCTGCTCTTACACTGCTGCTACAAATATGAACTTCATAGATATGAAGAGACATCCGGACAGCTCTGAGGAAACTGAAGAGGTCAGAAAGAAATTATGTCTGCTGGTGTTTCAACTGGTTCTTGTCAAGAGCCATCTGGTTTTTTAGTCATTCTATACTGTACATACCCCTTTAATGACTTTGGTAAAGTGGATCCCAAGCTGTATCAAATAAGCATCACAAAAGACACAAAATAATCAGCCTGCCTTTGATGGATTACTGGCTCCAACAAAAGGAGAGTCACTTAAGCATTCATAGGACTCATTATGTAGCATTTTTTTAAAATCAGATCCAGATTTTCATCTATTAATAACCAATTCTGCTCTCAGACCATCAAACCAGCCAAAGGGCGCTTTCACCTTTGAAGAAGTTGTTCCAAAACAGGGAGTGTTTCCCCCCTTGGCCCAGTTTGTTCGGGCATATGTTAACACAGCAATCACTCTTTGATGCAGAACAAAATAAGCGAGCCAAGTTCGCCAAGAAGTGATGGTCTCGGCTCGCTTCTAATGGAACCCTGGAGCGGTTCGTTTGCGGTGTGAAAGAAAATGAACCACCTATTTTATGATAAAAGACGTGGAATTTTAGCATTATTCCAACAGCTAAACCAATAATAAGTCAATCAACTGATTGAGAAACCTGTCTGCGATAACATAATTGATCCTGATAAAGGCCAGTGACGCTACTACGGGCACGCTTATCAGCACAGCAGCACGGGCAGGCTTTTGCATTATTGTCAGTTATTAATACAGTCAGATGGCTCTGCTGAGTGAAGTTTTTCAAAAGTTAAGCTTATTGAAACATACCTGGGTTCAACAATAGGCACTCTAACTGGTCTTCTTCAGTATCACTGTGGAACTTGCTCAGAAGCCGTCATTTAATGACCAGCTAATGACCTGGCAGCAGGTAATACAGATGTGTATCTCTATAGAGCCTCCAACAGCAGTGTGAGATGAATAACAAAACTATTATGGTTGTGCACCCACAGTGACCCTGATAACGTGATCTATTTGCAGTTTAATAATACCCACCTAACAATGCTTACAATCAGTTTCATCATTTCTCTATGAGCCTTTTGGGACACCAAAGAACATAAAAATAATAACACTCTATAAGCATTGAAGTATGCAGATGACACCACCATAATCGGCCATATTACAAACAACGATGAGAGATCATACCAGGAGGAAATCAACAGTCTTGCAGAGTGGTGCACAGAGAATAACCTACTACTCAAAATCAGTAAAACCAAGGAGCTGATTGTTGATTTTAGAAAGAAGGAGGCAAAGACACACACCCTTGTCTACATCAGTGGAGCTGAGGTGGAGCAGGTGGACAATTTGTTATGTCATAAGTCACGAAGAGAAGAGGAGACAATTGGTGACACTTATCTTGAAATTGTGCTGATTTAAGAGAAATTCTGATGTGTGTAAAGCGTCCATATTTTCACAGACATGAACTGTAATTGCAACTTGAGAGATTTTTGATCATACAAACGCAAGGAAATATTTAGTTGTATGCATTTTTCCTATAATCTATGCATTCAAGTCAGTTGTTGCTGTGCAGTTGTTCATGTCTGCACAGTATGAAAATTAACTAGCTACATATTCTAAAGAAAAGAAATTTGAGCAGGCTGCTGTAGGAGACACGAGTGAAGGTGGCTCTGTGAACAATTGATATATTCCATTTTCTTTCTCACTCCTGTGTACACTGCTTTCACTGAATGGTAATTTTACAAGGCTGCATATGCAACACAAACTTTTTGTGCTTTTAATATGCCCTCTAGAAGATTTTAAAAAACCCCTAATGAATATGCTGACACCCAGGCTAACACAAAGATAGCACAAGCCACAGCCAAGCCGACCATCCTGGCCTGGCATTGCCAAGCCACTCCAGCGCTGCTTCTGATGAAGTTTGCTTGGACCCACTGCTTCCCACTAATTTGGAAAATCTTTGAGCGATAATTCACAGTGATCTTACCACAACGGTCTCAACACTGCTGGACACTGCTTTAACTCCGGTTCACGAGACATTGGATTCCATCAAGTCAACAATTAATGTGCAAATCCAGCGTATTACGAATTGGAATCTTCACTCTCCAACCACAGTGATAAACTCGCTGAACTGCTGCATTTCACTGAAATCGCAAAATGAGAAGCTTATGGACAAAATAGACCAGTTAGAATATTGCTCTCGCTGCTCAAATATGACGATAGTGGGTATCCTGGAGAAAGTGGAAAGACTCAATAAAACTTATGACATAGTTTTTCACCAGTGTTTGGGGCTGACTTTTTTTGGCCGCCACTGGTACTGGACAGGGCTCATCATCTTGGTAGAACGACCGAGGGAGCAACAGAGGGCCTGGAGCTTTTATTGTACAGTTCCACTACAACCAGCATAAAGAATTTGTGATGGCCAAAAGACACCAGGACATGACTTTCCGTGGCAACAAATTATGCTTTTCCCCAACCTCAGCGCAAGCATCATCAGAAGATGTGCCATTTTGTGAGATGTGAGAGCCAACCTCTTCAAGAAGAGCGTTCGCTTCAGCCTGCTGCACCCAGCTCAGCTCCGGGTTTACCACGATAATCAGGTCTTTTTCTTTGACACTCTAGACAAAGCTCAAGCTTTTTATCATGGTCACTGGGGTGAGTGACTGATAGCTGTATGTCTGAGGCGAAGGAGTATAAAAATGTGCCTGTGCATAATGTGACTGGTGCACTTCAAATGGTGAGCTTTTGGACTTAAGTTCTATTTAACCTGTCTTGTGCTGTATTTTCCATGCTGATTTGGACATCATTTGCATTAGACAATGAATGTAGTTAAACGGCAAAACACCTTTTTTGTCAAGTACAAAGAGGTTTATACAGGGCTCTATCTCAAAAGTTCTTGCCAACACTTTGTACTGTGTAAGCAAAAGGTATCTTTTCTTGTTTTGCTATTTTGTTTAAAGTCCCCCCCATGTATTGAAAAAAAATATATTTTTTTGTCAGTAGGAGAGTGGAGGATTGTGTCACCTGCACTTCCCCACGTTGGTTCAAGGGAAGTAAGGATTTAAGTTTTATTTCTTCTATTTCACATCTATATTTAGATTTTGTTTTTTATTTTGTGGGTTCAATTTTTTCATTAATTTTGTTTTCAGATTTGTGTTCAAACTTGATAACAATAGGTTATTTGGAGTTTTTTTTAAATTTTTTTTTATAAATAAAAAGTATGGCACTGGCTATTTTAGCTCTGATTGAAACAGATTCTACTTTTCATGTGTCACCTAATACAGGGAATAGGGCAGATTGCTCGGTTAGGATGCTCAGTTGGAATGTATGTGGACTGAAAAGTCCAGTAAAACTCTGTTTACACATATTAAAAGCTTAAAAGCAGATATATTTTTGCAGGAAACTCATTTAAAAACTGATGATCAGAAGAGACTATAAACTGTGGATTAGTCGGATATTCCATTCAAAATTCAACACATAAGCTAGAGGTGTAGTAAGATTGATTAATAATAGAACTCAATTTATAGCCTCAGATGTAAAATCAGACCCGATTGGAAGATACATCATTGTGTCATTGTCTCATTTTTGGAGGGGATCTAAACTTTGTTCTTAACCTATTATTGGATCGCTCTGATAATAAAAATGCAATTGTTTTGAAAATGGAGCAGTCTTTCTCAACACTTATGGAAGATAATGGGTGCATGGACCCTTGGAGATCACTGAACCCTCTATCCAAAAGCTTTTCTTTTTACTCAGATGTGCACAAAGTGTTCTCTCGCATAGATTTTTTTTTTTTATAGACAGATACTTTTTTAGTTCTGTTGAATCAGTTGAATATCTGGCTATAATAATTTAGGATCACGCTCCACTTCAGTTAGATATTCCATTTGCTCTAAATTTAAAGAAAAGCCACCCTTGGTGCTTGGATATTTTGCTGTTCAGAGATGAGGAGTTTTGTGACAAAATCTCTAAATCAGTAGGTACTTTCTTGGTGGGGAATCAATCTGATTCAGTTTCCTATTCACTGCTATGGGAAACATTAAAGGCTGTTTTACAAGGTGAAATTATATATTTTGCCTCCCATTTCAAAAGAAAGCGCAACTAATTTCTCACTAACCTCACGGGTTCTGTATCTTCACTTGACAGGCTATATGGCGGGGGGGGTGGGGGGGTCCTGCTTCAGGCAGGACCACAGCTGTGGCAAAACCAAGGCCACAGTCAGGGCGAGCCTGGGGCACAGTATCAGTGCAGCCACAGCACGAGCATGACCAAAGGCAGGATCACAGCACCAGCACAGCCTTCACCACGATCCAGCGCAGCCAAAGTTGCTGCCAGGATCCAGGACAACAGAGTGACAAGGAAGCAGGAATACTCTGGAGAGGCAAAGGAGTTAGCTATTGCAGTGAGCATAAAGCAGTAAACAGACATGAGCGTTGTCAGATGGAGGGAGAAAGAAAAGGAAAAGGAGCTCAGTGTATCAGTTCAACTAAAACACAATAAACTTGTGCTCCAGAAAATGATAAGTGCTCATTGAAGAACCTAGGGTCACTAAGAAGCAATTATGACTTAAGTATAAAGGCCAGAGAGCAATAATAGAAAAGAAAGAAAGAAAGAAAGAGGAGGCAAAGCCAGAAAGAAAAAGGAAAGAAGAAAGAAAGAGGAGGCAGAGCCAGGGAAGCAGGTTTGAACGGACTAAAAACCACCCCTGCTGGATCAGGCTGAAAGCTCTGCCAGCTCCTTCTCCTCCCTGTCACATGAACGGGAATTTCAACTGAACACAAGAAACTTGTGCTCCAGAAAAGAATAAGCACTCACGAAAAAAACTATGGTCACTGATCACATATCATGGCTTAAGTATAAAGGTCAGAGAGCAGTGATGACTAACAAGTCCCCTGGCAGATAAAACCTATGTCAGCCTAACCAGGGGCTGGTCCAGGCAACCTGAGCCAGCCCTAATTATAAGCTTTATCAAAGAGGAAGGTCTTAAGTCTACCCTTAAAAGTGAAAACGGTGTCTGCCTCCCATACTGAAACTGGGAGATGATTCCATAAAAGAGGAACGTGGTAGCTGAAGGCTCTGGCTCCCATCCTATTTTTGGAGACTTTGGGAACTATAAGTAACCCTGCATTTTCAGAGCGCAGTGATCTTGAGGGTTGGTAAGGAACTATGAGCTGCAACAGATAGGATGGAGCCTGATATGCTTACCATCTTTTGCTCTATATTGAGGAACCAAAGCATTCTGGGCGTTACAGTTACTCAGAAATGATCATCTCTTTATGACACTAATTTTGCTCCATTTATAAAAAATATGAAGCACGATTTTCAGCATTGGAATAACCTGCCCCTATCTATGGTAGGAAAAATGCAATGTGTTAAAATGGCTGTCCTCCCTACATTTTTGTGCACATTTCAGTGTATTCCTATTTTTTTACCCAAAAACTTCTTTGAAAATATAGACCAACTTGTATCAGATTTTCTTTGGGGTAACAAGGTCCCTCGAATTGGAAAAGCCACTTCATAGGAAAAAGGACCAAAGGAGGCCTTGCACTTCCTAACTTTATCTACTATGGCTGGGGGGGCTAATATTCATAAATTAAATTACTGGCTACATGCTCCTGATATACAGTACACTGGTGCATCCAGTCTTGCCAAGCGGCCTCAATCTTGCCAAGCGGCCTCATTACAGGCCTTAGTCTTCTCTTCGCTCCCAGTATCTCCCTCTCGCTTCTCATCTAATCCAATAGTGCTGTCAGCTCTAAAAATCTGGACTGAGTTTCAATGCCATTTTAATTTTTCCCTTCCATCCACACTTGCCCCAAAACAAAACATTTCCACCCTCAAGCCTAGACTTAACATTTGAAAAATGTTGTGAAGCAGGATTGGTTTTATTTCAAATATTTATGCAGATATTATGCATTTGACTGATGATAAAATACATAAAGTTAAGTCTAAATTGAAGGAATTGAGGATGGATCTGTCAGATGTTTAGTGGAAATATGTTTTGAGAAGTGTCAAGTCATCCTCTTCATGTGCACGACTTAGAGTGCTTTCACACCTACGTCATTTGGTCTGGACTTTTGGACTTTCCAGTTTGATCCGAGCCAAAATGACAGGTGTTAAACCTCCCCTGGACCATGGTCCAGACCCAACAGTCGAAGAGGGGGTCTCAGTCCGGATCAAACTGAACTACAGTTCATTCATGTACATTGTGAAAGCATTATTTTGAAAGGTTCAATGACAGGAAATTACAGCAGGCTAATACTGATGTTACCAAAACAAAATGACCTAATCCCACCTATTCCTCCTTGTACTTCAAATATGTTCTACCATATTGCAAAGGTAGCCTTCTTTTTTCAGCAGTCTTTAGAATAGGCCTGTTTCACACACCACATGTCAGCAGTGCATAACGGTTAGAGGGCTTTTATTTTATTTTGAAAGGGAAGGAGGGAAGTTGGAGTAAAACAGATGTCTTTGTATTTCATCATCTCTGTGACAGAGAGAGACTTTTAAACTGCAGTAAAAGGTGGTATAGAGTCAACATAATCATCAAAACACAACTGTCTATTTCTGTTGACAAACGTGCACGGCATGAGTAAAAATTGGCGAGCCACCATTTCTGTAGACGTGCTGCAGCTGACACACAGCTGAGACGTTCCTGACCACCGCTGCTCCAGCTAGCTGTTGGATGGTCTAACTTAATGACATGGTTGCTGAAATAAAAAAACAACTCGTAAATTTAAAGTATAGAGACACGTAACCCACGTAGTTGATGACAATATGATATTTGTCATGTCAAGTAAATTAGTCCGTTCGTATTAATTGCAATGTGAAACCAAAACCAACCAGACCAAATGTATAGAATGTAAAAAAACTAAAATCTTGGTGCAGACCTTGATCTGGATTTTCAGGTGTGAAAGCACCCTTAGTCTAATTCAGTTGAAAGCAGTGCACAGCAAAGCCAGACTAGCTGAAATATACCTGGACTCTCATGCAAAATGTGACCGTTGTGGTGAGCTTCAAGCACACCTTATGCACGTGTTTTGGTCCTGCTCGCGGCTGCAGCACTTCAGTGTTTGCTACCTTGTCTGCTGCTACCCATATTTGGTGTGCCTTTGGGACCCTTGCGGTGTGCAAGCCAATTCAGAGAGAAATCATTAGAATTTACAACACTGCTGGCCAGAAGAAGGTTATTGCTCTCTTGGAAATCTCCAAACCCATGCCCTTTTTAGCCTGGCTTAATGATGTGATGTTTTTTCTGAGCTTAGAAAAAATAAGATTCTCTCTCAGAGGAATGATGGATGGATTTTTTAAGCTATGGAGACCATTCATTGAATATTTCAATAATGTGTCAGTCTTCCCTCAAGATCAGAACTCAAATCCCCATTCTGTGTGATTCATATATAATCTGTTCTATGGCTGAAGGGTATTGGATTTAAGTTTAAGTTACCAGGCCAAGTAACCAAGTGCATGAGAGCAGTGATTGCTGGAAAACAAAATAAGAAGTAAAAGAGGCAGAAAAGGCTTTGTAGTTCTAGAGAGCTCGTGATAAATATCACTGTGAGCATTCCTTTCATACTCATTTGATCCATGCAAAGAAATGTATTAGTGCAGCTTTAGTATAGAGTATACAGTGGGTTAAAATATACAAAATGAGGTACATTATGGTGCTTGTAATTCCAAAGTAGCCCAGATATTGAACTCATCAGCACGAAGAACCCTGCAATACTATTTTTTGTTCCTTTTCTTGTAGGCTGCTGATCAAAAATGGTAACAGCATAGATGCAGCTGCCCTGTATGATTCCTATGAGGTGGAGTATCTGCCCATTGAAGGTCTACTCAGCACGTCCAGACATCTCTTCATCGAGCTAACTACGGATGCTATAGGCACATCCACGGGCATTGCCATCAGGTACCAAGGTAAGCACCAAAGCTGAAGAGAATTCAAATATAGAATGTGGTGACATGGTGTTTGTCAAACCAGTGTCATTTGGGCTCCTGATTTATATCACGAATTGTTAAAATGTGGAGAAAACATGTCAATAGATCCCATCAGAACCCATAACGAACAAAGGGAAAATGTAAGCTCGCTAATTGCACAAGGCCAAGAACAGTTCAGCATCAGTCAGCAGCTCTGGCCTGCTGTGGATTCTCAGTGAATGATCGATTTCAAGATAGAATGAACAAAGACCTTCAACTGAATATAGTACGAAGCTTGCTGTGGAGTGAATAGCTGGAGACGCTCAATGTTGAATGGTGGTCAGGAGGTCCAGCATTGATGGTATTCAGGTAACCAAGACCACCGAAAGAAGCTTTGCACGGACTGTATGAAAGGCAGTGAAAGCTCCAGACGCGTTCAAACAGTGACAAGAAAAAAAGAATAGATGTTGGCGGTGAGGAACTGGGGAGTGGGAGAAAAGGTTTGAGAGGTAATGAAGGGAGACTTTGTGTTGGACCTCTTCTCTCAGAGTCTCACTCTGGGATTTGGGCTGGCATAATCTAATGTTTCCAAGGTCAAAATTAAACCTACATATCAATTTTAATCATTAGTCATCAGCAACAGCGGGATCATTATCGCCCTCTTTTTTAAGTCCATCTTGATCCTCATTTGCTCCTTGAGGCCCTTCTCAGTGTCCACAGCCACTGCTCAGCTTCCATCTGCAGTAGCTCCAGGTCCTTGAGCGTGATCTGTTCTTCCAGACTGAATGCATGTGCCATCATTATGGCTGTTGGGTCCGTGGCAGCAGCCATCTTAGAAGCCTCATCCGCCTTTGCATTCCCTGCAGACACCCAAGTACCATCTTTCTTATGAGTAGTGCACTTCACAATGACCAACGCCTTTGGTTTCATCATGGCTGTTAATAACCTCACAATCTGATCACAATGCTGGATAGGGGAGCCATCAACCTTTCAAATTCTTCTCCCCTTCCAAGCTGCTCCAAACAGGTGACACACCCCGTGAGCATAGGCTGAATCAGTGGGAATGGTCACTGCCTTGTATTTTCCTAATTCACAAGCACTCGTGAGGGCCTTTAGCTCAGCTAACTGAGCAGAACACAACTGTGCACAGTTGTCTGCACAGCCTTCAATTATCCGTCCTCACACTACACAGGTGCACACAGGTGTGCATACCCTGTTTTCAAACCATCATTATCTCTGTAGCAGGATACATCCACATTGTGTGTCATTTCAGCCCCCGGCAAAGGTGTGGTGCTCAGCACGAAGCTTAGAGTACTGTACAGCCTCTGTGACACAGTCATGAGGCTCCCCTTCATCAGGGAGAGGAATGAGCCACAGGCAGGGCTGGAAGGCAAGGTGCTGGTCTCTGGAGGTAGGATGCAGAGGCTTTGCAGGGTAGTATCTCTGTAGAGCCTACACAGCACTTGGGATCACAGGCAAGAGGAAGAGAGCCATCTTTAACAACACAGAAGCTGCTGAGAAAGCCTCCAGGTGGCTCTGGATCAAAAGAGCTGATCTGTAGCAGAGTGCTGCTGAGGCATAAGTTGAGGCTTGATCAACCTCAGCTGGGTCACCTGGGCGAGGGTGGCTGAAGTTCGACCCGAAACACCCGATGACCTCAGGAAACATCAAAATAGACATTTCCTGGTTTCATTATATATTATTTTAGCCTTTGAATCCTGGTCCCCATTTGCTTTAGTTGTTTTGGAGATGAGTGCAACGTCTTTTCCCTATGACTAATGCTAGACTGGTTTCCTGACTTTCCATCAGCATAAGAATGAGTAGGTAATGACCAAATTTTCATTTCTGGGTGTACGATCCCTTTAGCGTAAAGTTACATACCTAATGCAAGTTAATTAAGATACTTAACTTAGGTTTATGCAAATACAGTTATGTAGGTCATAATTTGGAAAAGAAAGACAGTGATGACGTGCCTTCAAATAACTCAAAACACTGACCAACACACCAGCCCATTGACATTGCCTTCTCTAAACCCATACAGTGCCACAAGCCTGTCTAAAATTTCAAATTTTGACAAAGGAGAGGAAAACTGGTAAAAGGTGAAAGGAGCCATCATCACTGAAAGAATGTAGGTGGGTTTCCATTACAGATTTGTACAAAACTTAAGCAATATTTCTGTGAAGACAATTGATAACAATTGAAGAAGCATGGCGATGGATGTTCAAAACATTAGCAGCTTCATTTTTATTGCAGCCACCGCACTAGCCGTCATTATTTCCAGTCGAAGGCCATGTAGGTGTGTTATGCAAGCGATAATGGAAAGGCAAGCCCTTTATACATGGAAGCGACCGCATATGGGGGATTTCTGGGAGGTGAGAATCCATGATTTCACAGAGGAATTGTGGATTCAGGTGTGGATGCGATGCAATAACACCTCTTGTAGCAACTTTTTGATTCTTTGTTGTACGTCATTTGACCTATAAAAGCCAAAAAAGTGTTCCCATTACAGTTTTGCGAAACAGGACTTTTTTGAATCACCTGAAATACCACTTAATGTGAGCATAAAAACTTTTGAAATTGTAATTGTAATTTTAATTTGCACAATTTTATGGTTAATGGAAACCCGCCTTGAGATTTATGCCATGAAACAAAAGCTCTCTGTAAACCTTTTTATCTGCTTAATGGACTTTGATGGTTTTGGGAGAGAGAGAGAGAGAGAGAGAGAGAAAAAACATTTTTTGTCAGAACAAAAGTCCTTTTTTAAAATGCTCACTCATCAAAAGACATTTTTTACTTTCATTGGTGCCTTAATTAAAGCTTTTGCAATAAACACATTATTGGGGGGATTTAAATGCACCCATAACTGTGTGAGAAGTGCCTCTCCTTATATACTTTATCTTTTACATCATTAGTTTTTTACAGCCATTTAATGGATGCTCTTTGTAGATTCCACCAGTAAATCTTATAGCTGCTCTTTACCTTTTGCTTCTCTGGTGCTTGGGAAGAAAAGAATCAAGGACAGTCTTTCTGGTACAGAGTAACTGTACGTCCATCTTCCACCAGTGTAACCTTGATCATTGCAATCTATATGATTTATTTTATAGTAAGTTTCATCTAATAGCTTGGGTGAGATATCACTTAGCTTCTCTTATCTTTTGCCCTCACATTTGTCTCAGTACTCAGCAACAGATCAGCGGCTCTTCTCTGGTCCACAAGGACCACTTGGGAATTCAGTCAGTGTGATCTGCTTAGACCTCTGCTTCACTGCTGCAAATAGGATTAAGTCGAAAGGGAGCAATGGACCTAATTATGGCCATTAACGCAACAAAGTGCTGCTCAGCTAGTCTCTAACTGATTTGATGGTTTCTCTTTATCCTGACAAACCATTCCCACCCTGGTGAACAGCCAGCCTCATTCACAGCATTTATTCAGCACTGCCACACCAGTTTTTCTCTTTCTGTGGTTTTCTTTTCTTTTTCAAAAGAATGTGTGCATTCAGAATAATTTAATTTTAATAAGTTTCTGGAATTCATTAATTTATTTTAAAGGTTATATGAATTATTGTATTTGGTGCTATGCCAACTCTAAAATATACCACTGTGCCATGGACATCATGCAGCATCATGTTCCTTCAACAAAGCACATGTGATATATGTTGATTCATCTTTTTTAAAGGGAAATATATGTTGTTTGAATCTGGTTTTCTACAAATTCTGTGTGTTAAACACAATAAAAATATCTAATTCAGGCTATTTAAAAGGTGTGAGTACAATTCTGTCATAGCAGGTCTTTGTACGAGTTGTGGATTTTTTTTTTCCTGTAACAGCCTGACGTGTTACTTTGCATCTTTTTTCATAGGGTGGTTTCACACCTTTCACACATTGTTCATGTGATGTCATGGGCCCAGAATGACTTCTCTTGACTTACATTGGGAAAAAAAAAGTTAGCGGATCATTTTTTTGCGGGCTTCATAAAACCCACGAAATGACTCTTTTCACTATCTAGTTTAAGCCATCCATTTTAATAACTTTTGGAAAGATTAATTCTTTTAGACTGCCTTTCAACTAGTGAAGCTATAAACCAGAAGTCAGTTGCTCTGCTTTTTTGCTTCTTAAAACATCCATGATTTTTTCCCCTGGGCCTGACCAAATATCCCAACTATAGGCGTGAAAGCAGCCTTAATGTACCTCACAGAAAAGCGGAGGCCTTGAAATAAATCTGTTATTTAGACAAATGTAAGATGATGCAAGCTGCCTTGACAAGACAAAAAGATGGTTTTGTTTTAATTCAAAACCCTGCATGAAAAACAAAATGAAATTGGTGAATAACAGTATTGAACAAAAAAATTGGATTTGTTTGGCTTAATTCGGAGTCGGGTACAGATCTAGAAATTCACTGGAAACACTGGTTAATATCGATTGCTGTTGATGAGGTACACGTCACTTACAATTGGTCAATAAAATTAAATTGTATTTTTTTAGACTGTTAGCGTCTAAATGACAACAAATTTGTGTACAGAAGTCATGTGTTCTCTTAGCTGTATCATTTATGATGAGGCTGACTCATCTGGTCAGCATAGATTCTCACTTGCATTTTGGCATAAGCTCAGTCCTCCACCACTGATAACTGTCTTTGCATCACAGCTTTTGCAGCGGGCCACTGCTACAAACCCTTTGTGAAGTACGGTAACCTGACCAGCAGCGACAACACTTGGGCAGTGGGAGCTGTGGTGGAGTTTGCCTGTGACCCTGGCTATACTCTGGAACAGGGATCTGTCACCATTGAATGCATGGACCCCAACAATCCCCAGTGGAACGAGACCGAGCCTGCCTGCAGAGGTCTGTATGTCTGCGACACATATACATTTCATACTTACTGTTTTTAATCATTAATATTTTATATATACAAGGAACAAGTTTATTTAGTGTCATTTTTCTTAAACATAGCTTAAGAAGAAACTGAGGAGTTGAGGAGTCTCACAGTCTGGGGAAAGAAGCTACTCTGTAGTCTGGTGGTTTGGCAGTGGATACTTCTGTATTTTTTTCCAGATGGCAGCAGGGTGAACAGACTGTGGCTGGGGTGACTGCTGTCTTTCAGTATCCTTTGGGCTCTGTGCACAGACCTCACTTCACTGAGGTCAGTGATGCTCTACAGATGGGAGCCAGTGATGTTCTGGGCAGTTTTAATGACCCGCTGCAGAGCCTTCTTGTCATCGGCCGTACACGAACCATGCCAGTTCGTGATGTTTCTAGTCAGTGTGCTTCCTATTGCTCCTTTGTTGAAGTTAACCAGGATCTTGCCCTGGAATTTAGCCTTCCTATGTTTCTGTAGGAAGTAGAGCCTTTTCTATGCTTTTTTTTTACTTGGGTGGTGATGTGTGATGACCAAGATAGCTTCTCTATGATAGCAATTCCTACAGGAACCTATAGCTGTTCACCTGCTCCACCTCAGCTCCACTGATGTAGACAGGGGTGTGTCTCTTTGCCTCCTTATTTCTGAAATTAACAATCAGCTCCTTGGTTTTACTGACCTTGAGCAGAAGGTTGTTCTCTGTGCACCACTCTGCAAGTATGAACTCTCAACTGATGATGCTGGTGTTGTCCACATACTTCACAATAGAGTTCTCCTG
>NW_024621952.1:0-1510 GCF_008729295.1 Plectropomus leopardus
AATTAATGGGAAAAACCTCTTGAGATTAAAAATCTCTCTTTCAAGAGTGTCCTGATAGACAGGTAGCAGCATAAGTTACAGGTGGACAGCATTGAACAGAAATATAAAATAAATAACTCCAAAACAAACCATATAAAACACAAAAAGAGCACAAAATGAAGTTACTACAAGCACAAAGTCCTTATGTGTATATTGTGTTGTGCATCATGCACATTTGTTTTATTTATAACTTACTAGTTTTATACATTGTATTGTAGCAAAGGCACATTTTTACACACTAAACACACTCAGAAAATTATACATATTTATATTTTTAATATTCACATACTAGTGCTAATTGTTTCTGTGTTTACATTTTGGATGTTATGTTTTTAAATACTTTGTGCTGGTACTTATTTACTACTCTATAATTCAATCTGCTTGGCATCAGAGCAACTATAACAAAGAACAGTTTCATTAAAGTAAGTAAGGGATCAATAAGGAATTTCTGATTCGAAAGATTGCGATAAAAACAAAGTGAAACAAGAGAAAAAGAGACGATAAATTTGCACACCGATGGGAATGGAGTTTAAGTGCAATCTGGATGACGACATATTAAGCCAATTCTCAGATTATGGACAAATCCAGTTTTGGCCACCAGTTTTGACCTATTTTAAATAATCAATGAACAAAATAACATGCCTTTATACAGTTGTAGCTGTTGGCAAGTGTCACTCCCACTGAACTGTAACTGGTGTAACTGCTCCATCTCTGTTTACAGACTGATGACAGTTGCTGTATTTGCCAGAAATTTAACAAGCAAACAGACAATAGACTTGTCAGCCTGATCACTGTTCAGACTAATATTCCTCTGGAGGGATACTCCTCTCCAGGTTTAATTGACTCCCGGCTGTTATATAATGCACAACAGTGTTATTGATCTACTGATCTGAGTCTTGGCATTATACATTTAATATTATGTTACAGAGAAAAAATGATTTTAGCATTTTCTCTTTTTTCTGTTTTGTTTGTTTTTGTTGTTTTTTTACTTTTATTGGCAAGAAATGTCACACAAACATAAACTGAAAATTAGCTGGGCGGGATTATTCAATATGATCAAAAAAAAGGAGGGAAAAATGTCCAGAAAAATATATTTGTAATTCTCTTAACTATATATTTAAAATTATGTTGCAGAGAAAAGAAAAAAAATATTTTCAGCAGTTTGTCTTTTTTGTTTGTTGTTTTTTTAAAAAAATATATTGGCAATAAACGTCAAAGGGGACAAGATATTGATCTGAAAATGAGCTGGGAAGGATTATTCGATATGATCAAAAAAGGAGGGAAAAATGTCCAGAAAAATATATTTGTAATTTTCTTAACTATATATTTAAAATTATGTTGCAGAGAAAAGAAAAAAATATTTTCAGCAATTTATCTTTTTTGTTTGTTTTTGTTTTTGTTTTTTTTTTTTTAAATATATTGGCAATAAACGTCAAAGGGTACAAGATATTGATCTGAAAATGAGTTGTGC
>NW_024621953.1:0-1598 GCF_008729295.1 Plectropomus leopardus
CCTTGATATATATAAATATATAAGAAAAATGAGTGCTTGAATTAACCCGTTTTTTTTTTGTTTGTTTGTTTGTTTGTTTGTTTTTGTGTGGAAATGATTTTTTGCAGACATTACCCGTGTCCGCCGGCTCAGCCGAGCAGCAGCTGCAGCCCTCAGGACGTCCAGTGTCTCCACGTCTCTGTCTTTGTGGCGG
This sequence comes from Plectropomus leopardus, assembly GCF_008729295.1. NCBI lineage: Eukaryota > Metazoa > Chordata > Actinopteri > Perciformes > Serranidae > Plectropomus > Plectropomus leopardus. Next base: position 194 of record NW_024621953.1, read on the forward strand.
GTACTGTAGGACACACAGAAAAACAAAAATGTCTTTTTACATTTTTTTGTCGAAATTTCGAATGAGTTTTGGTCCGTTTTCTGTCCTGATGGTCTTCTTTGTCTCCAGGGAGGTACAACAAGTTCTGCCGCAGTCTGCCTCAGACTCCGTGGGTGATCGACGGCGAGCGGCGGATGGAGTCGTCGGTGGAGGAGCTGATCGCGGCGCCCGTCCTGTCTGCGTTCAGAGCCGACGGTGAGTCGCGCTCTGACGGCTGCAGTTAAAGAGAAATAAACCTGAATTAAAATCTTTTTCTTTTGTCGCAGGATTTAATTTCTCCTCGTCTGGCAGGGAGGACGTGGACGTCCGCACTCTTGGAAACGGTGAGAAACATTTTTTAATTTTTGGTTTATTTTAGTCCACTTGCAGAGGATTTTATCAGCTTAAGTGTGTAATTTCGGGGGATTTAGTGGCACCATGTGGTGATGATTGCACACTGCAGCCAGCGTTCAATGTTCAGGTTTTTATCAGGAGCTGAATGTTTTTTGTCCTCTCCTCTCAACATTTGAACTCTGAGCAAATTAGTTTGATTTCTTCCAGAAACGTGAGAAAAAAGGCAACGAGCAACTTAGTAAGAAATGTTCAGCAAGTTTCAAGAAATTAATAGATTTAGAAAATTATTTTTGAAAAAGTCAGGGAAAAATGTCCCGAGAACTATTTTCATAATTATGGATTTAAATTATCTCAGATTTGTCATTATTTTAAGCAGTTTTTTAAGGTCAATTCGTTGTTTCTTTTCTCTTCTTTTTTTCCTGTCTTTCTTCTGGATTTTCACTTTTTTTGTGCAAATTTTCAGGTAATTTTCTTTTACTTTTTACCAATTTTTTTGCTAATTTATGTCATTTCCTCTTCAGTCGCTTGTTGCTGCTTGCGAAAGTTTTTTTTTTTTAAACAGCTAAGGAAAAAAAGAAAGCGCACTAGAGCCTGGAGCGCACAGACATGTCCAACAGCCCGCTCCAGCGCGGACAACCTTAACCCGATGATATCTTCACGTCTCACTCAGGAGTCAAAGGAACCTTTAAACTCGACAGAAATAGTGGTTTGATGTACATCGTGAAATATATTGATATCGACTGATATGAAAACAGATATCGTGATTAGACTTTAATCCTATATCCCCTTATTCCCCGTCACACTGGACCTTTAAATGTGAAGAAAGACGTGTTTTTATTTTCTGTTTTTGGTTTGATTGGCAGGTCGTCCGTTTGCGATGGAGCTGCTGAATCCTCACAGATCCAGACTGAGCAAAGCGGAGATGAAGCAGCTGCAGGAGGTCCGACAAAACCGCGTCACACACCGCACGCCAAACACGCCAAACACGCCAAACACGCCAAACACGTCAAACACGTCACACACGTCACACACG
>NW_024621954.1:0-1178 GCF_008729295.1 Plectropomus leopardus
AAAAACAATTAGAAAATATATATAAATATAGTTGTTGTGTTTTTTTAAAACACTTTAACCATGCTCCTTTAAAAAATATTTTTTCAAAAATAATATCTTGCAATTTGCGGAACAGTTCTTGCCAAGTTGCTCGCTGCTTTTTTTTCGCATGTTTTCAAAGAAAACAAACCAATTTGCTCAGATTTCAAAATTTTAAATACTTGTGAAGGTGTCGCAGCACAAGAAAAATAATGTCCATCCAGGTTTCAAAGGGTAAAAGTAGTATATGATTTAACAGCATTGTATTATTTTGAATATAAACTTTTTTTAAGCATACTGCACAATGATATGTAAAAGTGAAGAGAAAACGACAAAGATGGACGATTAGGTAATAAAAAAAATTAGCTGATTTATCACTGGCTTTCTCACTCCACTTTAGCACATTAAAGTCATACTGGATCTTAAAATAAAACTGCTTATGTAAAGCTGCAGTGTAGCTGGATGATGTATTCATCAGTTTCTGTACAGGCCGTTCTCACCTCGCTGAGCTTGTTGAGCGGCTCTAGAACTTCCTTCTCCACTTTCATCTCAAAGTCTGCCAACATGCTGGCCAGCATCTTCTCCATGAAACAACACATCTCCAACACCCTCCTGCCACCCACACACACACACACACACACACACACAGAGCTCATAGTTAAGTCCTGTTTTGCAATTTATCAACAGAACTAAAAACTATAAAAATACATTCACATCTTAAAAAAAAAAAACTGCTGCAAAGAAACCATAAAGCACAAACAAAGGCAGTGCAGATACTTCCAAACAAATGTGCTTGAACAAAATAATACTTTGCTTATAGGTTCAGATTTATATATTTGTAATTATTTGTGTTTGTCACATTCTGATGTGTCCTGCCTTCATACTTGTTGGAAATATTGGATTTTAATAGACATATTTAGGTTGCCTGTATGAGCTGGCCTGTCTTTGTTTTCACTCAGGTGGTTTATTATTAAGAAGTTTTCTTGATTTTGGGGTTTGTGTTTAATGCTTTCTCCCCCTCCAGTTGTCCCTCATTTGGTCACCTAAACACCTATCCTGCATCAGTCCTTCCTTTCTTTTCTAGCCAATCAGCTTCTTGCCCGTTCTTCTTCCTAATTACCTTTAATCTCCTCACCTGAGCTTCTCCACTTTTTTCCACC
>NW_024621955.1:0-1344 GCF_008729295.1 Plectropomus leopardus
CTCATTTACGTTTTCCATGTTTTTGAATCAGATCATGCTGATTTTCTCACGTTTCAAAGGGTTAAAGTACATTTTACTGTTAATCTTATATACTTTTATTCGCGTAATGTTTTATAAAGGACTTTTACTTGTGGTGGAGTATTTTCACAGTGTGATTTTAGTACTTTTACTGGTTTATACGCGCTCTGAGTACTTGTCCCCCGTCTGTGACTGAGGCAGAGGGTGGGAGGGGGCGACATGATGTTGCCATGATTTAGCAAACATTAGTGAGCGTTAGCTCGCCGTTAGCTGCCTACTTCACCCAGGTAATCCATAATAGATTAATTGATCGCAATTTGTAGTAATGCATTGGTTTACGAAGGGGTTAACGTCGCTGGCAAACATCAAAGTGCTCTTGAAACACATTACCGTTAAGCGCATTGCAAAGCGTCAGTTAGCATGCTAATGTCCACGGCTATGCTAACATGAGAGTGCAAGTCTGCGGGACTGTTGTGCTAGCAGCTAGCTGCAGTTAGCTTCTGGTTGGTCAACGGAAACATCCAGACGTTATTTCACCCATTCGCGAGTCTCCTTCAGCCGGCGGGAGCCCGTCGACAAACGGTTAGCCGGTGAGCGAGCTAACGTCGGCTAACGTCAGCTAAGTTACGAGCTAACAGTCTGCCGTTAAAATTTAAATTTAAAAATTAGCTAGCTGGTAACGTTAGCTGGTCAGATTACATAACAAGATCCCCGCCGTGCACACACAAATCCAGCCGTGCGTGTGTGTGTGTGTCCCGGCGGGCTAACGTACCTCCACCAGCGCCTCCAGCTTGCCTTCAAACGTGAAGTCGATGAGGTCGGGCTTCAAACACAAGCCGTAGTTGACGGGGTAAACGTCAGTCGGTAGCCGTACGAAGGGCCTCCTTTCGGGCATGGTTCCTGTATTTTGGCCAACGAAGACGGTGCTGTGTGTGACTCTGGTTACCGGTCTGAGCTTTATTAGGACCGAGCAGAGCAGAACGGGCCGAGACAGTGAGGGCGGACAGCAGGTAGTGAGTCTGTGTACGAATGACAGCGGAACCCTGCGGCCCAGCAGCGGCAACATCAACTGACCCAGCTACAGCTCTCCTCTCCCCGCAGACTGCCCAAACAACTCCGCTTAAGCAGCGTCGCCCCGCAGACACACACGTCATCACGTCCTGTCAGCGTACGTGCCCACGGCGTGTGTGCATAAAAATCAAAATAACAAATTAAAATAGATAATTATGTGCATAAAAATAATAACTAGTCCCTTTATCCGTGAGTTTATATTTTTATGTATATTTTATTTATTTATTTATTTTATTTGTGTACGTATATGTACGC
>NW_024621956.1:0-2732 GCF_008729295.1 Plectropomus leopardus
GATGATAATAAAAAATTCAGCACCTTTACAGGAGCTTTTTTAAAGGTTTGCAGTGAGATCGGTAACTATATCATATAGTTTTTGTTTTACTTTGTTAGATCTCCAGGGAACAAATCTGAGATCTGGGCAGCAGATCGAGCGTCTACATGTTTTTGTTTTTTTTTTAAATAATTGCTTGATTCATGTTGTGACCTCTGACCTCTGTGTCCGCAGCCCCCGATGGGAGACGAGGGAGGCAGGAGGAGACGTCACTCATCCTCGGCCGGGGATGAAGGGAGACGTCGGCGACATCCTTCCAACACTACCTCAAAGCAGACGCAGGCCTCCAAATCCTCCACTCCCTCCGCCGCCGCGGCTGCTGCAGCGCAGAACACACCCAAAGACAACGCCCAGAAAACAGCCGCCGCTGCCAGCCAGGGGAAGAAAGGCGAGTCCGGAGCTGGGAAGAAGGAAAGCGTCGCACCAAATAAATGAAGCTCCCTCCTGCAGGTGTGGGTTTGGATAGAAGAAGACGTAGAGCGAAGCAGCGGCGGCGACGATGATGGCGGCAGCTCTGAGATCAGCGCTCGCTCTTTTCAGCGGCAAACCGTTTGGGTATGAAGAGAGACTGAGCGTGGTTGACTTAATTTGATTGTTTTTATCTGTGCATTTCATTTTAAAGCAAGCAAGCGTAAGCAGTGAGCTTGAATCTGTGCGCCTGACAGCTCGTAACGTTTACAAAACAACAACGAAAAAAAAATGCATTCCCTGCATTTTCTGCCTTTTTATTCTCTCAGATGCCAAAACTCTGCGACACGTTTTGTTGAGCTCCGCAATCTGTAAAAGAGCTCCGGTCTGCACGGAGCTCTCGGCCCGTTGAGCTGTGATTCTAGTTTGCCAAGACAAAGCAGATGTGTGCCTTAATCTGATTCACGAGGACGACGGCGAGGGCGATCAGGGACAAAATAGTCCAAATTTCACGTTTTAAACGCTTCCCAATTCAGTATTTTGGGTTTTTATTTTTTTCTCGACAAACATTTTTTATCACGACAATCAAGTCTGCAGTCATGAATTTGTGAAGGACTGACCCCCCCGAGGCTGGTGCTCATTAACAGGTGTGCCCTCATCTTTGACTGACAGGCCTCAAAACTCATCTCGCTGGTTTTTAATTAAAACCTGCAGGATTAATGACAAATTAATGTGGGAAGCTTTACTTTTAAGTTCTGTTTTACACCCAGAGGTAGTATAATTTATTGTTTTATTTTTATTTTTACTTGATTTGATGGAATAGTCTTAGGTAATCATTGCAGTTTTTAATGGCTTTTGCTATTGAATATGATAAAAGAAATGTTTCTGCTGGAATTATGGGTGTGAAGCTAGCATCATAAAACTACAGTATATTTTAGCTTGAAGTTCATATTATGTTTGAGGCTTGGTGCTCTAGAGCACTTAAATCATTAACTTTCCTTTACTCCATCAGTGGACTTAAAAAGAGGTTTTCAGAGTTGAATTTAAAAGAAAAAAAAATGTAAATACTATAAAAAATCATTTGCTATTCAGTTATTCTTCCTGATTTTAAGAAGTGATTTGTTTTATCGGTAGTGTGGTTTTGAGTGTGTTTTAGGATAAAGCAATGCATGTTAATGCCACAGTCTTGAATTGTAAAATGCAAAAAAATATAAAATAACAGTTGATTGTACCGACTCGTGTTTGTGTGATCTGTCTACTTCTCTCACCGCTCCCATCGTGTGTTGCTCAGGGCGACTGACGGAGCCTGACAAGCAGGTTTTAGTTCCCAGCAACAGTTCAGGGTGAAATATATCAGCTTTAAATAAAAAAAAAACTGACTCGTGATCTGAGTCGACTGTGAAATAGTAGTTTCAGTTGAGTGCATTTCACCAGTTTATCACTTTCAACAGAGCAAACAAGCTTTTTGGAGGTAAAAGTGTTTACATAAAGTGTGCAAATAGCATTCAGATAACAGATGAATAAAAAGGGACAACACTGTGGAGAAAGTGTGAAGATAAAAACCCAAAATAAAACATCAAATTACACCTTTTTTGGTCATAAAATGAAAGAAAAATACATTTATAGAATTAAAAAGTGCATATTTTGGCCTGAAAATGCCCATGTGATCATAATTTTACACCTATAAGAATCAGATACAAAACATTCAGCAAATATTCAAAGGAGTTTGAGAAAATAAATCCTTTAAATTGCTGGTTTATTTTATTTTTATTACAAGTTAGTGGCTATATGTGGCACTACGGGTCCTACAGAGGGACAAAAAGCATCACAGTCTATCCTTAAGCCAAACCCGCGGTAGGCGTGAGTGCTGCTGCGTTTAAGTGCTCCTCGTGAATCTCAACTCTGAGCAGCACCACACAAGTTTTTAAAGTGTCTCACAATGCACTGCAATCACCTCAAATAATAAATTTGCATTATTTTTTTTAAATTAGTGTTTGCAATGTCATGCCTTCCCATTTTCTTCCTCTTTTCATTTTATATTATTAAAACTGATTTTTGTCACAACAATGATGATAACCTTATAGTAACATATAGTGATTTATGAAAAAGTACAATGTACAACCATGAAAAGTTAAAAGATAAAAATAAGAGTGACTAAACTACAAAAATGTTGAAATAAAATTAATCTTTGTAAGATAATACAAGATGTAATTAATCCTACACCAGCAATAATTAAGTAGTTGCTGCTCAAGAGTCAGAAACAACACAAAAATGCAAAAAAAAAA
>NW_024621957.1:0-1893 GCF_008729295.1 Plectropomus leopardus
TTTTTTTTTGTTTTCTTCCAGCACTCCAGGCTCATTTGAATTATTTGGTTGAAGGAATTCGAGATGAAGAAAATGAAAATACTAAATTGGGTGAGTCATTGTCAAATGACAAGAAAGTGAATGATTCTATCGCTGTTGATCATGGTTTTGTCTCCACTTAATGTATCTAATCCTTTTTTTCTGTTAGTGTTTAAAATCTTGGCTCAACGGGATGAAATAGCAAGATTGGAGAAGCAAGAAAAGATACAAACACAAGCAGCATCGCAGAAAATTAAAGGTGGGGAGTTGTATGTGCAAGCCAAATTTTGTTCTGAATATTTTTTCAGTCATTTTGAAGAACAAAAAAAACCCAAAACATCTTGTCTGTCTAGATCTAGAGAATGAACTGGAGGACATCAGGAAAAGGATAGAAGAAAAGACTCAGCTGCTTGATTTAAGTGATACGAGGATTGCTAATTTGAGTAAGTGTCATCCGCTCATCTTTGGTCAGAAAAAAAAAACAACGATCAAATAGCATCAGGATATTAAAAATAGCTTGCTTTGTCTTTTCTTAGCGGCTCAGATTATGGAACTTCACAAGAAAATCAAACCACTGGAAAATGAGATATCAGACCTTAAAGAAACAAGTACTGAAAGCACTACAGGTGAAGAACACAATGTGACCGTTACATTGTAATATGCCACCAAGGAATATATACACAGATTTAATGATTTTGTCTTTTATTGATCTTAAAATCTTTTTTAGAGATTCAAAAGAGACTGGATTTGACAAAGAAGCAACTACAAGACAGTGAACTTCGACTCAGTGATGCAGATGCAAAGAATTTTGACCTGAGTAGGAATATGTCTTATTTGCTGATGTTTCTTGTGTCGGTTGTTCCCTGTGAGCCCAAAATAACACTGTGTCTGTGTCTGTGCCTCTGCTAGTAATGGAGATCGCTGATCTGAGGACACAGCTGAAAAAAGCTCTGAGAAAGCCACCCCTGCCTACTGAAAACGACAGAAACGGTTTGTCAATCTGTTACTTTCAAACCATTGTGTCCGCTGACGTCTAATGCATTATTTCTTACTGTGTATGCTAGAAAAAAATCTTCTAAAGGCAATCATGTGATGACTAAATCATCAGTAATTTTTCCATTCAGCTGTTTTTTGTCTTCTCTCAGAATTGGAACAACAACTACAAACACAACAAAGAGAGAACAGAAAACTTGACAGCATAAATAAAGGTATGTATTGTACATTACAATGGCTTAACGGGATAATTTGACATTTTGGGGAAAAATGCAGATTTGCTTCTTTTTTTAGAGTTAGATGAGAAGATTGATACCACACTTATGTCTGTATAAAGCTACAGCCAGACACCTCTCAGCTTAGCTTAGTTTAGCACAAAGACTTGAGGCAGAGGGAATATGCCAGCATGGCTCCGTCTAAAGATATAGTTAATGTGTTGAGTAAAATGACTTGAAATAATCTAAGCAGCAGCGATGATCAGATTTAATCGAATTCTTTATATATGCTCGGCAAAGGTGTTTCAGTGCTAATTTTCTTATCTCCTTTCGCATACATTGGACCATCCCTTTCGAAAAGACGGGAGATAATGCGCTTCCTCATTTAAAGCAAAGCACCGTTTGGCTATTCACAAAAATTCATTGTGCCTATCTTGCATAAACTAAACAATTATTTCCATACAATCACAAAGCGGGCAGGAGGGCGAGCTAAGCAACCATTCTCAATGTGAATGTTTCTATATCTTGCATGATACAACACAGTTAAAGTGAGCATTGTGGTTTCACCACGGCTGACCCATGTCAGTAAGTGATTCTGTTGCATTATTATGTATCCACATGTATGTGCAGTTGGATTGTCCTTACACCTGGGTTGTCTTTTCCTAAG
>NW_024621958.1:0-1907 GCF_008729295.1 Plectropomus leopardus
TATATCAAACGTTTTTATTGGACATCTGAATCCTTAATTATATTGTATATTTTGTTGCACTGTAAAGCACTTTGAATTGCTCTGTTGTATTAAATGTGCTGTACAGACCAAGCTGCATTTATCTTTTTTTATATATATATTTTTGATCAGGTTTAAGTGCAAAATGTATCAAATACAATTTCAGGCAACTGAGCAGTTTTCAGGGAATTAGGACATCATGTGGTGCTACAGCAGCTTGTTTTAATAAACCCGCTCGAGGTTCCTGCTTTGATTTGAAAGTGTAATTTGGCTGATTTCTCCGGGTCCTTCGTGGATCTGCTGTTGGACATCAGCTCGCTCGGCGGTGCTCGGGATTCACGGTGCAGATTTTTTTCTGAAAGCACTCTTAGGCCTACTTTTTCTGGCAGAGGATCCCTCCGCTGTGACAAATGATGCGAACGCCCTAATCCGCTGTTTGTTTCCTGCTTTTCACTTTAATTGACTCCATCTGTCTCTGCGAAGGTGTGACTCATGGGACTCGGCTCGGTAATTGCAGAGGAATTAATTCTGTCTAAACTCATAAAGCATTAGGTAAGCTGTAGGTGTGTCCCTCCGACCCGGAGCCCAGAATGACCCGCTGAGTGAATAGCAGCAGACGTGAGTGATTCAGGCAGATGTTTAGTCATCCTGACACGCTGCCAGACCGTTTTCAGCGCCGCATCGGGAGAGCCTGAGGTGAGTCATCCTGATAGCGCGGCACGACGCGCGCTTCCCGCGGAGGCCGCGTTACTACGACTGAAGTGGTTATCTGCGCGCGCGCTGTGATTCTTGGCACGCGAACACGCTTCAGACATGTTTTCCCGCGAGGTGCCAGCTCCACACGTCACTCAGGTAAAGCAAACAGCCAAATATCATTAGGCCTGCTGTCCCACTCTTTAACGTGGAAACCTGGACAGACGTGATTAACCCTTTCACACCTGAGCAAGCTGGCTTGATTTCTTGCAAAAACAAAAGGGAGAAGACTGAGACATGACATGACCCAAAAGTGAGCAACAAATTGATTTAAAGAAAAAAAGTGACATAAAATTACCTGAAAATATGCAAAAAACATAATTGAATTTTTGTAACATAATTTCAAAACATTATTATTAATAATAATAATCTGGACATTTTTCTCCGTTTTTTTATATTCCCCTTTTCACAAAAACTATTTATGTAATTGTTTTTCTGTAGCATCATTTTAAATATAAAATACTGTTTTTTTTTAAATATAGGTTTTGGGACATTTTTCCATTTTTTAGATAATTTTCAAATGATCCTCCTCTTTTTAAAACTATTTTTTAGGTATTTTTTTAACCCTTTGAAACCTGTGCAAGTTGGTTTGATTTCTTGCAAAAACAAAAGGGAGAAAACATAAGCAACTTGATAAGACATGACCCAAAAGTGAGCAAGAAATTGATTTAAGGAAAAAAAAACAACATAAAATTACCTGAAAATATGCAAAAAATAAAAAATAAAAAAAGTGCTCTTTTTTTGTAACATAATTTTAAAACATTAATAAATATAGTTTTCTGGACATTTTTCTCAGTTTTCTTTATTTTACCCTTTTGGTAAAAACTATTTATTTAATTGTTTTTCTGTGGAATCATTTCAAATATAAAATATTGTTTTAATAAATTTCTGGTTTCTGGACATTTTTCTTTTTTTTGTTTATTTTCAAATAATCCTCCTCTTTTTAAAACTAATTTTTTGGTCTTTTTTTTAACCGTTTGAAACCTAGTTGGGTTGATTTCATGCAAAAACATGGGGAGAAGATGATAAAGCAGCTTAAGAAGACAGGACCCAAAAATAGAAAGAAATGAGCAAAAAGTCACATGAAAATAAGCAAAAAACAAAAAAAGATTAAAGACAAAGAATTGACTCCTAAA
>NW_024621960.1:0-1322 GCF_008729295.1 Plectropomus leopardus
AATATGATCGTTTTTCACTTGCTTTATTTTTACAAATCACAAAATAATATACAATGCATTTTTGAAATTATTTTAATTTCAATTAAATAAAAAAACCTGAATTAATATTTAATTTCAATAGATTTACATTTAAATATATAAAAAATTCACAATTAAAGAAATAATGGAAATTAAAAATTAGTATTTTTTAATTTAATAAAAAACAGACTTGAATTAATATTTGATGTCTGAATATGTATGAACACATACGTAATACACAATGACAAAATTAGTTGAAAATAAAATGTGATTAATATTTAATTTCATCAGGTTTACAGTTGAACACAAATATATTACATAGTCACAAAAATAATATAAAGTTAAAAAAATACAGTGACATTTTGATATTTTCTGTAAACTAATAATAGTAAAATAAATATTTGTCTTTTATTCTCGGTTTCAAAATAAGAGTCAGATGTCTTTTATTTTTTTAAAATTCTGACTTCAGATCAGCCGCTGAAGAGGAGCGGTTTACTTTTTTAAATTCTTTTTGTCCAATAGTCGAGCAGCAACAGCGCGCGCACTCTCCGGCCTGGACCAATCAGCGCAGTCCTGTCCAACTCAAAATCAAATTAACCGCTTGAAACCTGAGCAAAATGTTAGAATTCCTTAAAAATGTAGGGGGACGGCTGGAAGTTGCTTAACACATGGCCCAAAAATCAGTAAAATAAAAAAGTGCTGAAAATAAAGGATTTAATATATATATATTTATTCATTTATTTTAATTTTTTTCTGTGTAATTTAAAGTATAAATTTATAAAAACAGATTTGATGGACATTACTGTACTTTTACCAGTATAATAAAAAACAATAGTAGTAATAGTAATAGAAGTTCTTCATGTTATATTTTTATTATTATTTTATTTGATTTAAGTCAAATTAAATTAAGTTAAATTGCTTGTAAATGTAAGTGTACTTAGCAATAAAACCTGATTCTGATACAAACAGACAGTAATACAAAGTGCTTCATACAAGAAAACGAGGAGTACTCATTCAAACCAGGTAGTGAGGAAACACCAGAGGCAGGATAAAACTTATCAATTTCTATCCTCCTATGTATAAATGAATAAATAAGTAAGAAAATGGATAATAAAATTGTAATAGTAATAATAAAATATACATAACTATAACACACCAACTGTAAATAGTAGGTAAATGACATTAAAACAGCACAAAGTGGGCTAAATAATAAAGTAATATGTTAAAATAGTAAAATGATAAATGAAGTAGTAAAACTGAAACAGACTAAAATGTATAGATTTAATAGTCAATAATAGATAAAG
>NW_024621961.1:0-1016 GCF_008729295.1 Plectropomus leopardus
TGGAGGAAAAAAGAAAAAAGCTTTGGAAAAATAATCAGAATTATCACAACTACATATTAAAAATTATATTACAGAATTATTATATTTTTAAGAACCTTTTTAAGTCTTGTTGGTCTTGTGTTTTTTTGTTACATTTTTGTTTGTACATTTTACAAATTTTTAGATTATTTTCTTGTACTTTTCTTATTATTTTATGGGATTTAAAAAAAAAATTTAAACTTTTTTTAATGTGAATTTTCAGGTAACTTCCTTGTACTTTTTATTTCTTGAGTGGCTCGTTTGCCTTCTTGTGTTTTTGAAAGAAATCAAAACCATTTTTTCAGATTTGAAAGATTAAACAACAAAAGTGAAGTTTTTAAAATCTAAAAGTGACCCTCCAGCCGCCCGCCTCCTCTGACTAGTAAGGAACAGTCCCTAAGGATCAGCAAAGCCAAAGATTAGCATAAATGTTAACTACAATGTATAGGCTAGATATATACATATTGGCTTTATTTTAAAAACTACCTTTATGAAAAAATAGGTCTTAATGAAATTTGTAGACAGTAGCTTTAATCAAAAGGTGCTGGAAAAAATATGCAATTAGGTTATAGCCTGTAACAGATTGTTTTATAGTATTAGTTTACATTAAATAGTAGTTAAGTAGTTTTATTTTGCATTATATGCAGCAGACTTATTTATTTAATTTTTAATTTAAAAAAACAGCGTGTATTCGCTGTTAAAAATAGGCTAATTAAGACCAAAGACCATATGAAGGAAAGAGCTGAATTAGCATTACTCACACAGCAGGGTCGTAACGTTATCTGAGTAAAAAGCAACCTTTCAGGTAACAGTTAGGTAACATAAACATTTTTAGTAAATGTGTCTCCTTCATGGTGGAGATTCAGAGGGTACTGGAGCAGACAGGCTGGTAACCGTACCGTAAATTACCCGTCGCCATCTTTGCTAGGCTAGTGTTTCCTCGGCCTTAATGGCGCCATGATGACTGATGTCTCTTCTCTCCGTCGGCGGTGACCTCT
>NW_024621962.1:0-4932 GCF_008729295.1 Plectropomus leopardus
TGGGGGTGGGGGGTGGGGGGGTTGTTAAACATTTTTCTTCCTTCTTAATTGTTTTGACTTGTGCCATTGGCATCCCGATTAGGCCCCATTGATTTCCCACTGCTAAGTGCATTGATTTCTACATTTCTCATTGATCCCCGCTTCTAAATCTACCCACACACACACTGTGTGTCTGTCTCTCGCTTTCTCTCCGTGAACACCACGCGGGCCGAGCATGAGCGTGTGTGTGCGTGTGTCTGTCTGTGTGTGAGAGAGAGAGAGAGAGTGAAAGACGGAGACGGAGCAGATAGTAAACACAGAGAAAAAGATGCAGAGAAAAGAGATTTGAGACTTTAGTCGATGGTGTTTATGTACTACAAGAAAAAGGATTATAAGGTTTGTGTGAATAAAATTCACAGAAGAGGTGTGTGTGTTGTGTTGTGTTGTATTGTATTTGTTGTTGGGTTAGTGTTAGGGTTAGGGTTTTTTGGTGTGTGTGTGTGTAGGACACAAGAGAAAGTCTTGAGGAATCTTTGGTGGATTTCGTTGTACATAATTTAAGATATCTTTTCAAATGGAGACATCTCCCCTCGCTTCACATACAGCACACACAACACAGCAATAACATTTTGGTATGAATACTAATACATTTTTGGAGACGACTACTTCTGCCTTATTTTTTATAGAACTCTGAATTTTTGATTGTTTTTATTTTGTAAACTTTGATATAATCACTGATGCTGTTTGATTCTGCACCAGAATTCCTGTGAAAGACGGCATTTGAAGCACCTTTCCCTTCTTATATTTGTTGTGGTTTTTGCAGTTATGTCTTGCTATCATTCTTGCGCACACACACGAACACACACACACACACACACACACACACACACACACACACACACACACACTTTCCTCTTGATCATATTCCATGGTGTCCAGGAGAGCCGGGTCTGATCCTCTCAGTGTTTAAGGCTCTCATCTCCCCCCACGACTGCCACGGACACACACACACACACACACACACACACACACACACACACACACACACACACACACACACACACACTCCAGGCTGCATGGGCTGGAAAGCTCCATCCATGTCATTGGCATTACCTCGAGCCTTGATGCTGCATTTGTGCTAAGCTAAGCTGTTTGGGCCTCTCTGAGCACAAAAACCAGAGGCTGATTGTGTGTGTGTGTGTGTGTGTGTGTGTGTGTACTCTTCGTGCATCCATGCATGTTACGGTGTGTTTGCATGTACGTGAATATCTTGCATGAGTGTGTCGGTCTGGTGTTTCCGTGCTTTCTTGCATGCTACGGTGTTTGCATGTGTGTGCTGCTAAGCGTGTACCAGCACACGGATCAGTGTGTGTGTGTGTGTATGGGTTTGTGTGTGGACCTGATAGCAAGAAGGCGATATTGCCCCCCCCCCAATCTTCAGTGCTGTCCTGCATTTTACATCTTAAATCCATTACAACCAATCCAGGATGAAACAGGATGCAGAACATGTGTGAAATACGAACACCAGGAAGGAAAAAAAAACATATCTTCAAAGTCGAAATAAAATTATGTGTGAAATAAAAGAGAATATACATGAAAAAAATCCCCAGCCTATGAGGATAAGAACACGGGAAGACATCCAGCGAGAGAAAATGCGTATTCACAAACCAATTTTCACGCTAACTGTGATTTCCAGCGAGCTGGAGGCGAGCTCATGAGCTGTAAGCAAGAGCATTGATCTGCCTCAATGATCGCATCAAGGTGGCGTATCGACAGCATCGTGTTTTACTCTTTTCTGTGTTTGTCCTCAGCGGCTTTAAGAGGAATAATGGATATGTAGGAGAGGTATTGGCAGGGCCCGCGCCGGCCTATTGACAATCTGTCAGCATTGATTACTTAGTCAGGGCGCGAGAGGAAAGGGCGATAGACACCGACGGAGAATGAAAGGGACAGAAAGAGAGAGAGGGATGCTGAAAATAGATAAGATGTCAGATGCTAAAAATAATGTGTGTGTGTTTATTAGGGTCAGTGTCTCATGAATGATTCTCTCTGTGTGTGCAAGAGTGTGCGTCTAAATGTGTTTATAATAATCCATGTAACACCACAGTGATAACTCTCCTCTTCTGTGTGTGTGTGTGTGTGTGTGTGTGAGTGTGTGTGAGTGTGTGTGAGTGTGTGTGAGTGTGAGTGTGTGTGTGAATTTTTTTTGTGTTTATTAAGCCCCGCGTAACAACAAGGAAATTATTCTTCCCTCTCGTGTGCTATCTCTTCGTGTGTGTCTGTGTCGGTGTGTGTGTGGTTACCGCGGTAGCGGAAGGGTAGGCGGTGATATAATTGTAAGCTGGTATTGATTGGCCCCCTCTTGTTATTGATGAGGGAGAATTTAATTCAACCAACTCGTTTGTCAACATGACACTGCCATTTAACAATGAACTCTCTCTATCTCTCTCTCTCTCTCACTCACACTCACACACACACACACACACACACACACACACACACTCACACTCACACTCACACTCACTCTCACACACTCACACTCACTCTCACACACTCAGAGCAAACAGAGAGCAATAAGACCTAATTCTGCAATAGACTTCCTGTACGGAAAAGGATGCGTGCACTTTGTCAGATTCAGGTTTTCTTAAGATATGTCTTCATTTATAGCAAAACTAGTAAAGCCTGCTGCAGAACACGTTTTGATACTATTAGAGGTGTAACGGTTCGATACGACGTGGTGGTGTCATGGTAGGGTGCATTTTTGATACAGTCAAAAAGTATAAATGCCAGAAAAAATTCCTTGATTTTTTTTTTTTATTTTATTTTCGTTTGTTAAAACTAACATTGTAAAGAAAAATCTTGTTTTTTGACTTTGAACAACTGTAGAGCTATACCTTTGGTGTCCTCGTAGCAGCACATAAAACAGAAACAGCTCTTCATAAAATATAAAATGTGGTATTGAAGTTAGAGCTGAAGCAATAATCCTGTGTCAAGGTATACTGAGGTATGAAAATCAACGGTTATCATACCCTGCTTATCTACAGTATTGAATCAAATGCAACTGGACGGAGAATCTCACCTTTATTTTAGTTATTTTCAAAAGGGAGACTTTACCAGTCCTTTCGTTAAAAAAGGAAACACTTAAAAACACTTTTGTCTCTTAAATGCCAGAGAATTTTCTTTGTTTTGTTATAGCAGGAATCATGGTGTGGCTGAAATGGGCTCATGAAGGAATAATGGTACCCGACTACATTAAGCATAATTGTAAAGCTTGTGTTTTCCACTACAGAGTAGAGTCTTATATCTGTGGCTATGAATGTTCAAACAGCAGCAGTAATTTCTTTTTCCTGTTTAAATCATTCAGGAATGACTGCCTAAATGCTGCTGGGATGTTAGCTTGAAGCGTTTGTGTTTCTGCTTGTATTTGTCTTGTTCTGCTGATTGAAACAGAGCAGTGAAGTCAGCGTAAATGAGTTGACATGTAACCTTCTGCCATTTAGCTGTTATCTAAGAAACCAAAGTGACTCCTAAGCCAGACCTGAAGGTTATTGGAGGATCTTATATTTAGGGATCTTCTATCTAGGACGGCTGTTGTGAGGAGTTAGAGCCGCTCTCTTGGCGTTTGGCAGCTCGATCTTCCAGCGCACATGTCAAAGTGTCCTTGAGGAAGGTACTGAACTCAAATTACTCCCAGTGGCTGTTCCATTAGCGTTGATTGTGTATGAATGTATAAAAACTGAGTAGCAGTTTGCACCTTTTACAGTAGCCTTGGCCGTTAGTGTATTATTGCGTGTGTGTGTGTGTGTGTGTGTGTGTGTGTGTGTGTGTGTGTGTGTGAAAGCACTTTGCGTGGGCAAACAACTAGAAGAGTGCTATACTAATGCAAGTGCATTTACCAAGTCCTTTAACTTTTTATTTCTGGTGTGGTAATGGTAATCATACTTATCACTATTTAAGCTGTATATTTTATTTTCCGAAAGCATCATCTGGTTTATGTGTACCAAAACAGAAAGCCTCTTACCAAATGGTTGAATAAAAACGTGTATTGTTGCACTCCTAGATACTGTAAATATGTTACTCAACTAAAAATACAAAAACAAACTTGCATTTTTTCATTTCATGCTTGTAATGGATATATTTCTCTCAGTCGTTGGCAGATTGGTGTGTGTGTGCAGTTGAATCAGTCACCTTATTATAAATCATTAAGAAAGTATCAGTATACTTATTTTTTAAGACATATTAATTAAATATCATCATTTAACAGTTTAGTTTCAGGTCTGGATACAGAAACAACAGGTATTGTGTGGAAGTTTCGAGGCACAATCTATTTTTGGCTCCTTTCATACTACACACACTGCTCTTCATGTGTGTGTTTTTTTGTGTGTGTGTAACTGATCAGAAGTCCACTATGGCCTATAAGCCCACGATGTCAGACAAAGCATCGGCAGCAGGTTGCAGAGTAGTTATAAAAGGATAGATATAACAGAAGGGAAAAAGAACATATTGCTATTGATGAGGCCCGCCGTGCGCCATATTTTTCACCTCTCCTTCAAATCCGCGCACACCTCCCACCCCTCCCGCGATGGACGCACAAAACACACTATATTCTACAAGAAATAATTGCTTTTGTCTGGAAGGAGTTTGGATCGGGGCTCCTCTGCGCTCGCCCTTATGTGGAGAGGGGGGCTCTTGAGGGACAACCGGTCGCTTCTTTATATGGCTTCTCCTCGCCCTCCTCCCCCTCCTGCTCCTTTTCTTTTTCCTCCCTCTCTCGCTTGTTGGACACGCGGATGTCATCTGTCAGTGGGGAGTGGGCTTTTTTTTTTAATGGTGGGGCTCCTTTGTGATGTTACGTGTGTCTATGCATACATGACATCAAAAGCTGCAGCGGGTTATGAGAGTGCTCTGAAGGAAAAGTATTGTTGTAGTAGTAGCAGCAGTAGTAATCACAGT
>NW_024621963.1:0-1955 GCF_008729295.1 Plectropomus leopardus
TTTTTTTTTACTTCTGCAATGATATCTGCATGAAAAGGGAGCGTTGAGGAGTATCCATGGTTATTTCAGAGAATGTGTGGTTCTAAAATTTTGCCTTTTAAGTAATGAAAACATGTGTATGAACCCTGAATATCAACATTTGATTGAAAATTTCAATGTAAATCTGGGCAGCAGCAGAAGTTAATTTACCATCCTTGGATTCAGGAAGTGTTTTCATGGGTCGATTTTGAATCGAAGCCCTCCAGCACAAAAAGATTGCAGCCTGTAAACTGGATCATAACCGCTTTTGTTAATGTGGTAAACACCAACCTTCATGCTGCGAGGTGACAGCGATCTTCCACCCGGCCTGTTGGTGCAGATAGAAACACCGCAGAGAAACATGTATTAATTGGCAGAGGGAGAGCGAGCGTATCCACACAGAGCTGCAGCGTCCAGAATGTCATCAAGACCTTGAGATTACTACGGAAAATCAATTAAGGTCTGTAATGCGGAGCGGCAGGCCGGGGAGCCGCCGCCGCCGCTCACAGCTTTAAATTGGCTGCTGGAGCCGAGGGGCCGGCCGCTCGGCTCTCGGGCTGATTGTCCCTGGCAGAGGTCAGAGGAGCTCTCCAAACATTTAACACCAAACAACAGGACCGCTGATTATAAGTGATCACTGCACTGAGGCCGAGCTGAACGCTGCTGCGTGAACTCTGCTGCATGAACGCTGCCGCTCGCTCTGTTAGCACAAACAGCCGAGAGGCTCCTCCTGTGGTCGAGTTTTAGCTGTTTTTTGGACTGATGCTACTGTGTTTGTCACATAAATGATATTTTCTGTCATGCATTCACTTATTTTATGTTGTCTATGTTTGATTTGTTCTGTTTTGCAGGATTTCGAGCAGCTTCGGGTGTCGCCAAACAGACCTGAGCCACGTGACCTCGTCTCCATCAGGCAACCTGGAAAGAGGACAGACACACACAAAGACAAATCTGAGGTACATTATTCACATCGATGGAAAAAACTAAACAAAACCAAAATGTTAAATACAAGTACAGCTGCAATAATAAGTTGACTTATACAATATTTGAGTCTTTTTTTTTTTACTTTTAAGTTTTGGGAAGTTTTATTTAGTTTTTTTTTCTTATTTATTTAAATTTGATTTTGTTTTTTTCTATTTTTGTATTATATGATTTTGATTTTGGGCTTTTTTATCAGTTTTCTTTTTCTATTTTTAGTTTTTTTTTCTATTTTTTATTTTGACTTTTTGAGATTTATATTTATTCTTTTTTAAATCATTTTGGGTGTTTTTCTTTTTTCTTTTTTTCCTCCCAGTAATTTTGAGTGTTTTTCTGCATATGGTAATTTAAATACTTTAATTACATTTTCCTGATTATATTCACTTACTTTTACTTAAGTACCATCAATGCAGGACTTTCACTTGGAACAGAGTATTTTTTTTATAGGGTGGTATTAGTGCTTTTACTTAAGTAAAGGATCTAAATACCTCTTCCACCACTGGGAATGATGCACCAAAAGCCTGGAGAGAGAGCGAGAGAGAAGTCAGGCAGCTAATGATCGAGCACAGAAAGTGTAAAATATCATAGTTCATTCTTCAAAAAAATGTCCACTTATCATGTAAAACCGGCAGTATGGTCCTTTAAGGATGCAATATCGGTGACATTTGGACACCCAGAGGCGTCCTCGGGGGTCGTAGCTGCAGCGTGGTGTGCAGCTGCAGCGTTGAGATGTTTGTGCTCTGGATGCGAGCAGATAAAGCATCGTTCAGCCGTCCGCACACGGCTGCAGGCTGATTATCTCAGCGCTCAGATGGCCTCGGGCTCATATTTATCTGCCTCAGCAGGAGCTGCTGCTGCTGCCTGCAGCTCTCAGCTGGAAGAAGTGCCACAACCAGGACCGTCTGCTGCAACGTTGACATCTGCTGGCTGCTCAGCTGCAGCGCAGGACGGCAGGACGG
>NW_024621964.1:0-1320 GCF_008729295.1 Plectropomus leopardus
TAAACTGGCGGATTTTTAAACGCAGTTTGGTGATGGTCTCCACATCAGGGAGACCTCACCGGGTCTCAGCCTCCCGGTCAGAGCTTAACGCCTTCAGCGCCGGTTTCTAACGGCAGTCACTGACTCGACAGCAGTCAGAGTACATGCAGAGTTTATCGGTAACCGGTTTAACGGCGGTGGAGGTAAACACGTCCCGGTAAAGAAGAAACCGGCGGCTCCGTTAGCTCTGCTAGCTACAGGCTGTCATCCCTGTGAAGGACACACACTTAGCTAACATGCTAACGTGCTACCTGAACCGGGTAAAATCCGGTTCATAAAGTCTCCGCGAACCCACCGACACTCCGGTTCACACACACAACACACCTGAGCTCCGGTTCACACGCCGGACACGTTTTCATCGCGTTACAAATCACCGTTTTCTCACCATTGACCTCCACGCGCTGCCTGCCATCCTGAGTCCTCCGGTCAAAGATCCTCAGGGAGGGAGAGAGGGCTCACTCCGATCACACGGACAGGAGGACTCACTCCGAGCTGAGGACAAAGATCCTCTATGAAGGAAGAGGTGTCACTCTGAGGGACTTCACTATGTCATCACCGCCTCCTGCTGGACTGGAGTCTGGAGATGTAGGCAGGAAATACACATACACTTTTTTTTCCTATTTTTCCCCATTTTTTCTTTCAAAAATTTGGCTTTTTGCTGATTTTTTTACTTTGAAACTTTTTGGTGATCTTTTGTTTCTTTAAAATATTTGGTGAATGAAAGGCGTGTTCACTGAAAAATATATACATTTTTTAAGAAAACGTGCCCTCTGTGTTTTCTTAAAGAATAATAATAATATTTAAAAAAAAAAAAAAAAAGTAATGTAATGTGAAAATAAAAAATGAGAAATGTGTCTCCTGGCAGACCTGCCACCACCTGGGTGAGCTGTCGGAGACATGAAGGTCACGTTAACACAAACTGTTCCTGGTTTATCAGCAGACGTTTTTGTGTCTCTGATTTTTAAAAAACGTGCTGTATGTTATACCAAAAAGTAAACTACATCACTGTAACAAAAACGATGGTGTATTTTCTATTTTAGTGACAGCCAATTATTGATATCATACCAAAACGAATTATGGACATTTAAAAACTAGATTGTTTATAGTTTCAGCAGTAACAAAAGTGTGGACTTCAAATTTGAATCTTTTGTGAATCAAAATGATTGACAGAGCGATCATTTTAAAGTGTGCTTGTTTGACTTAAGGAGCAACAGGATGTGACAGAAGAAATGTAAAGGACTTTTTCCTTAGAGGTGCCAATTGTATTACACACACACACAC
>NW_024621965.1:0-1444 GCF_008729295.1 Plectropomus leopardus
TAACGATTTTATATTTTTGGCATAATGTTACAAAAAATCTAATAAAATATACAAAATAAATACATTTTTTGGGGGCGTCATTTTGGTGAAATTAGTAAATGTGACACAAAAATTACCTTAAAATTTGTCTTGAAAAAGAGGGGGATTGTTAGAAAATCATCTAAAAAAATAAATAAATAAATTGGGAAAATGACCAGAAATCTATATTCATAATTCTGATAATGTTTTAATGTTAATGTTTTGACATCATGTTACAGAAAAAAGATGGATTTTCAGGTTATTTTCTTGTAACGTTTTTACTCGTTTTTTTTGCCATGTCTTGTTAAGTTGCTCTTTGTCTTCTCCCTTTGCAAAGCATTAAACCAATTTGCCCAGATTTTAAAGGGTTAATGAGCATCTTGGTATGCCACACCTGTTAGGTGGATGAATTATTTTGGACTTAAATGAATTTGCAACCAAAATTTGAGAGAGTGCATTAAAAAAGTCTCAGGTCTTAAATTTAAAACTTGTGAAAAATTGGGATCAAAATCAGAAGTGTGGTGTTATTTTTGTCGAGCGTTTTTGATCTGTCACCTGCTGCTGTCGTGTCTCTGCAGTATAAACTTGTCTCGGGCAAAGAGAGAGCTGAGTCAGCTCAACCAGCAGACGTCCCCCCGCCTCAAACTGCTCTGCCTGCGCCGAGTCGCCCTGACCGCCACGCAGACCCCCAGAGGCACCGGTATGAATATTTATCTCTTTATTGAATCTCCAGCGCTTCACATCTTTGATCTCCAGGGTTCCCGCTGTCATTGAAAATCATGGAAAAGTCATGGAATCTCACAATCACATTTTCCAGTTATAGAATGAGTAAAAATCATTGAAAGTTTCTGAAAATTCATGGAAATATGTGTGATTAAACTACATTAATGTAACTTAGTTTCTGTGGCTCTAGTATATGTCGAGGCGTGAAAACATTTTTATTTTTATGTCATTAGTTTGTTTATCATGAAAGTTTCAGATTCCTCTCAAATCATGTAAACTTTCCTTCATTTGAATCAACTTTAGAAGTTTATCAGGTAATAATAATATGAACCGTTTTGAAATTAACCAGATCTTTGTAATTTAGGTGCTTTTAATCTGATGAAGAGCGGGTTTGCTGATTCTCTGCAAGTTTTTTTTATGGCCTTTTTTTTTTGTTTTTTATTAATATTCGCCATACAGAACTTCTTCGAATCAAACAAGAATGAAGATCAGATCAGTGTGAATAAACAAACACACATCACAGACCAAAGAAACACATCAATACAGAAAACAGGCACAAGGACAATAAAAGAATAAAATGCAAAAAAAAAAGAAAATTTAAAGTCAGTAGAACAAAATAAACACCAGGGATAAAAAATAATGATGCTCATAATAATAGTTAAAAATAATAATAAGTAAAACTTTAAAGCGCTCAACACCAGGG
>NW_024621966.1:0-1530 GCF_008729295.1 Plectropomus leopardus
CACAAAAAAAATGTGGGACCACCAGAAATCTTTTTTTTCTCCGTACTAAATAGTTGTGAAAAGCATCTGAGTGAAGCACGTGACAAAAACTGATGCCCATCCAGGTTTTAAAGAGTTAAGTACCATCCTGTTGCCTGTACCTTGTGTCCTGCGTCTTGCAGTAATTTGGCAGCTGTCAATCCAGCTACGCCGGCTCCGACAATGATCACATGACGGGATGTATTTCGGCATGGCAGGCCGTTCTTCACAGTCTGCAGCAGCTCCTTGTAGTCCCTGTCCTTCAGACAATCAGCCAGGTGTTTGTTCATGCTGACAGCAGCAGAGGGGTTACTGTGGTACAACGTGAGCAGCAGCAACACACTGAAAAATACTGGAAACACAGAGAAAAAAAATACATACTGATTATTTATCATATACAACTTTATTCACCCACAAATTATCCTTATCTAAATCTATAATGTAAAAGTACATTAAATATCTGGATCTTTTAATATAATGGTCATTCTTTCTTCTCAAGGAATCAGCACTAAATCCTACTTTTAACTAAAATTAATCAAGTAATATTGACTAAATAGTATTGATAATCTGTAGCGTCTGTAACATCTCAGTGACTACATCCTTAAAATCAAATTCTTCTCAGTATGTGCCAGACTGTCTATTCCTGGAAAGTCCAGTAAACACCGCTCTCTTTCCTAATTTCATCATGCAGTGACTCAAATCAAACCGAAACCACAAAAGAAGAACAACAGAACGGCTGTCTTTCTTCTGTTTTTTTTTCACTGGGTCAAATCTACTGACAAGGAAACAGATCAAGGAACTGAAAATCTGCACGTAGATCACATACTTGAGCACAGAACAACTACAAAAGAACTGAAACCAAATTCTTAACACCATTAAGCCTCTAACAGTCAGTAAAACTGAATTCCAAAAAAGTGATAGCCCAGCTCCGATTTTTAATGATTGTCTTTTTGCATGAACTTTACATATTTAATTCCAAGTGTTTGTGTATTTTACCTAATTATTCATCTATTTATTTATTTATGTTTATTGCTATTGACAGGTAGATTTTGATTTCATTGTATGAAGCACTTTGTGTTACAGTTAACCTGAAAAGTGCTATATAAAGAAAGTCTGATTGATTGATTTAAACCAAACTGTAAGCCTCCACCAGTCCGTAAATTGAATTCCAAAAAAGTGATAGCCAATAGTCAACTTTTAATGGTTAACAATTTTCTTTCTTTTTTTTTTGCATACATTTTAGTGAAATTTAGAATACTTTTTTGGTATTTACAACATTTAGTATTTAGTAATTATTTTTGCTTGAAGACAGGAAAACACAATATTTCTGAATATTACTCACATAATTTCCATTTCACTACATGTGGATCCATATCACCCGTCTGGACACTTGTCCTCTTTTTGTCTTTGGTGGCACAAGAAGAAGAAACAGAAACAGAGAGAAGATAAAATTAATAAAACTGTATCTAACAGACAGAAAATGACAGAAGACATTTACAGTAAAACTAAAAT
>NW_024621967.1:0-1033 GCF_008729295.1 Plectropomus leopardus
GGGAAAATCATAGACACATGCTAAAATTATTTTAAAAATTCTTAAAATCCTAAGAATACCTTTTAATCCGAGAAACATCCTAGAATCCTAGAAACACGTAAGGTGCTGCTGTGACTGGCCCCTTACCTCCCGTCAGTTTGTAAAAGTGCCCCTCAAATACAAAGATTCAAAACGCTGTGGTGTTTAGTACATTTTTTTTTCTGATTTAATTTAATTTTTAGGAAGTTCAGTTTGAATTTATATTTCCAACACTAAAACCGTTACAATCCTGCTAATCCTGTCCGCACTCTTCCCTCAGGCCCTCATCCAGACCCACGTCCCCCTGCGGGAAAAGACGCCACTCCAGTGCCGACCGCCGCGCCCGCTCGCCCTCCCCTCACCACTCCCCCAGCCCCACGCCGGGCGCCTCTCCACGGGGCAGCGTGACAGACGAAACCTGGTTGGGAAGCCCCGCCGGCGCCCTGGGGCCCCTCCTGATGACGGGTTACCAGGAGCTGGACGTCCCCTCCAAGACGAGGAGGACGTCGGGGACCCAGCTGGGCCTCCTGGCCGGTCAGGAAGACCCCGGGCTGGAGACCTACCTGGATTCTCCTGTGGAGGAGGGACGCGAGCAGGACGGCCTGGCAGATCTCTTCCTCCAGGTGCCCTCTCACTTCAGCTGGAACAAACCCAAACCGGGGAACCCTCCTCTCTTCAGGTTGGCTTCATAATAACACAGTTATTAATCAGTTATTATTGTAATTAATACTTAAAGGTGCTCGCTCTCTGAACCACAGGCAGCGTTTCCTTTGTGTACTTTATCACGATTTAGAAAAAATCTTTGTAACAACAGTCTTAAAGAAAAAGTTTCACATTTTGGAAAAAATGCTTTTCCTCTCGTGGAGAGTTAGATAAAAAGATTGACACCACTCACATCTAAAGGTTAACCCCTTGAAATCAGAGCAAATCGGGTTTCATTCAAAAACATTGGAAACCAGCAATGGGCTATTTAAAAAGAAATGACCAACAAGTTAGTTCAAGAAAATTAAGAAAA
>NW_024621968.1:0-1257 GCF_008729295.1 Plectropomus leopardus
AAAATTAAATTAAAAAGGCTGTCTTTTCCTTGTTTTAAAGTCCCTCAGAGGACAGCGCAGAACAGCACAGGTGTGTGTTTACCTTGTAGTTTCGGCAGGTGGGGTTGAAGGCGTTGGTGCCGCAGGCGAACAGCGTCTCGTCGTTTCGGGGAACCAGCACTTTGACGTAGTTATAACACTCGTCCTGAAACACAAACACCAACCGAATCAAACGTCTCTCACAGGAACGTCTTCGGTCTTTCTAGTCTC
The DNA here is from genome assembly GCF_008729295.1 of Plectropomus leopardus. NCBI lineage: Eukaryota > Metazoa > Chordata > Actinopteri > Perciformes > Serranidae > Plectropomus > Plectropomus leopardus. The sequence goes on from NW_024621968.1 coordinate 250, forward strand.
GTCTTTACTGTCGCTGAACTTTATCGAGTCTGTCGGGGATGAAAACATTTCAGAAAACAGTTTAAAACGACTGCCGATCACAAATAAAATGTATCTGACTTCATCTGCGACTGTGACTCTGTGTGCGTCTAAAAACACGAGCACAAAGACTCTCGGCTGCAGAGGATGAAGTGAGCGGAGCAGGAGGTCCGGAGAAGACGAGGAGGAAGAGGAACTCACGCTGTTCTTCCCTCTGACCGTGCACTTGCTCACGTCTTTGGAGCGCCACGTCAGCTTCTGAAACGCAGAGAGGACGTGCAGGAGTTAATCTGCTGTGAAGAGCTTTGTTGATGAGATATAAATACACATAAATATATATAAATACGCTCAGGTTGTGATGTTGTAATGTTACGCAAACTGCAAAAAAAAGTGTAAAAAGATTTTACCAAAAGATGTCCAGAAAAAAATGTTTATCTTTCCTGCAGTTATTTATTTAAAAAATCAGATCTGAGATCCGTCAGAAGAAAAACAGCAGCTGTGAGCTGCTGCACGCACAAACATCTGCTTTTTTCACAAGAAACAGAATAAAAAACGGTTGGATGTGTATTTGTACTCACCAGCTGAGGTACAAAGTCCTCTGAAGCCGTCGTCAGGTTCACCGCAAACACGTGATCCCTAAAAAACACACAAAGTCAACAACACGCTGATCCACCAATCAGGAGACTCCACACAGCGCCAGAAACGTTCGGTTACTTCTGATGACACGACCAAGAAGAAAAGAAGAAAAGACCCGAAAATGAGCAAGAAAGTAGTAAAAACTACAAGAAAATTACCTGAAAATCTAAAAAGACAAAAAGATAAAGTAGAAAAAAATCAAGGCAAACAAAAATACACATTATGATATTTTGAACATGATTTTAAATATGATATGATAATTATGAATATTGTTTTCCTCCTTGTTTTCTTTCTTTTTAAATCAGCTTTTAAAAAAAATCTAAATCTACTAGTTTCATTCAGTTTTTGGGACAT
>NW_024621969.1:0-1779 GCF_008729295.1 Plectropomus leopardus
AAACTTGCTGCATAATAAAACCTGTTTTTTTTTTAACCCATTTCCCAAATTGCTCTTTCCTTTTCCAAACTAAGATGAATACAGGAAATGACTTCTGTATTCTCACTGTGTTTGTCCTTATTAGTCTCTCCTCCTCCCTGACCACATTCTTCCATCTTTTCTCCCAGATGCAGGCTCAGAGTGGGGTGGAGCTGTCAGTGCTGGGCTCCTGGAGTTTACCCAAAGAGGGTCAGGAGGGCATGGAGAGCTTCCTCAGAGACCTCAGCACCATCTTCCCCCAGGAACGCTGGCTTCAGATCAATCGCGAGATCGGCAAGACGGGCTTCACCTGCCAGGTCCTCAACAGGGATCAGAGTAAGACCCTCAGACTGAAAGTCACTGGGTTTATTTAGTCATACTGGGTTTCTGCTGGGTTTTTATCAAATTCTCATCACTGTTTTCAGTTTATTTATTATTGTAGAGGCTTTTGCAACTTGGCAAGAATCAATTCCAAAGTCATTTACAATAACTTTGTTTTTCAGTGGCAAATACTCCCGTTACTAACAAAGAAGCCTATCAAGAGCTGATAATGAATTAATCTTTTGTCATGGCCAGATGGAAGAGTAGTTCAACAGGAGGCTAAGAAGAAAAGTAAGAAGGTTGAGGAGGGTGATGGAGAAGCTGGAGGTGATGAAGAAGAGCAGCAGCAGCAGCAGCAGGAGGATGAGGAGGAAAAAGAGGAGAAGGTGATTTTCGTCCACTATGAGCAGAGGAAGGTGATGTTGTCACAGCTTCATCCCATCGAGAATGGAGTTCCTGACCGCAAAACTGATCGACCATCGGAGCTCAGACAGGTACAAGACAGAAAGAGTGCTGGTTCTCATTTGAATTTCTATCTGCGGCTTCTTATTATATTAGAAACATTAACTAAAGATGAAAATTCAGGCTGACATGATGTTTGATGCAGATTTTATATTTAGATTTTTTCTCCCATATTGCAGCCAAAAATCCTGAAGGAAGGAATGTTAATGCAGCATGGAATTTAAACTGTTAAATTACATTTTGGCATCTTCTTTCAGGTGAATGATCAAACATGACATGACATGTTGCCAGAAGTCATGCAGAGTAAAGACCATGCGTGAAAGTGACTCAGGCTAAAGCTCGATGTAAGCAGGGAGTCATATGTATCTCTGATGTGCTCCTCCTCTTCTCCTCTGGTCCAGATGTTCCAGACAGTGGCCCACAGCAAGCCTCTCTTCTTCTTGGACAAATATGACGATGGGCCGCTGAAGTCGACACACTGGCAGTCTGAAGGTCGAGAGGCCAGCATCATCGTGGAGCTGCTCAAACAGGCGTCCCTGCCGCTCTGCATGCTCATCAGCTGGCTGCTCTCCATATGGACCTGGATCTGTAACATCCGGTGAGAAAAGAGGAAACTTCATGGATGACACTAGCAATACTATACATGTTTCTAAGCTCTAAGTTCTAATGTGTTTTTAACTGACCGTTTAACTCTAATATTAAGTTTTTGGATTGGAGGGATGTTACCGATTTTGTCTTAACTTAGATACTGACACTGTGAGGCAACACACCTTAACCCCTTGAAACCTGAGCAGATTGGCTTGATTTTGTTCAAAAACGTGGCTAGGAGGCAATGAGCAATGAAAAAAGAAATGACCAAAAACCTAGCAAGAAAGGAAATTACCTGAAAATTTGTAAAATAAATGAAAAAATAAATAAAAAATAAAACTAATAATAAAAAGAAAAGAAAACAAACAAGACAATTACCTAAAAAAGCAT
>NW_024621970.1:0-1159 GCF_008729295.1 Plectropomus leopardus
CATATTAAAAAAAATGGCAATCACGCTCTACCGTCCAAAATAATCATTATAAAATTTAATCAAACTCATTAATGAACTTAAGAGACTGGCAGTTTTATTACCACTGGCTCTAATATTACAGTGTACTGCAGCGTTTCACTTCTCCAGCAGAGGCCGCTCCTGCTGCTGTGGCTACAGTCAATGCCAAACACTGTACTGTCTCTCTGTTTCATTATTTTTAGATTTATTCAAATGTGGAAAACTAAAATGCAACTGTGATACTGTTAACTTAGATTTTTTTCTAAGGTGTCATAAAAAAACTCATATTTCTATACACGTGGTGTCATAAAATAGTCTTTTCCATACACAGACACAAGCATATGCTGTCAAATGTTCTGAGCACCTCATATTGTAGTATTTTTGGTTTTATAAACTGTGTAAATACCTGGAGCCCTAAAAAATGATATGACATGGGAAATTATTTAACTCACTATTGTTTGTTCTTGTTTGTTTTATGTGGTTCCTCATTTAAATCAGACTGTTAAATTTGTCTCACAAATGAAACTGTTTTTGCGTTAACGTTTTAAAATAAGTAATAAGTGCTTAAATAAAGGCATGTAGCGTATACCATTAAGATATGTCAGTTAAGCCTGTAGGCTATATTTTCAAAACATTGACAGTACAAGCATCACTTGCATGGTAAATGTGGAATATATTGTCTGCTACAGTTAGCAAATTATAATGTCAATCACTACTACTTATATTGATGTACAGTATATTAAAGTAGCTTTAAATTTAACAGAGAAACAACAATAAATCATTTCATTTATATCGCAAAACCTCAAACAGAAGTTGTTGGCTGCCTACTGGAGATAATATTAGTTAGCTGCTTAGATAACACATACAATATGTATACTGTATGTTAAAACCTTTGTCAATATGGACATACTACTACACAATGTTTGCTTTGTAAAATCCTCTACAATTCAATCCTTCAGTTCATTTACTGACACCAGGAGCACAAAAGAAGACAGCATTACTGGCATAGTGAACAAGAGATGCAAAAAAATAAATAAATAGATAAGTAGATGTAGAAAACTACTTTATTTTTTTTTAAAGGGAGGGAGTACTGCCCAGTTAACTAAATTCATAATTATATTTTAAAATTATTTTCCAGAAT
>NW_024621971.1:0-1009 GCF_008729295.1 Plectropomus leopardus
ACACACAAACAAACAAACACACACAAACAAACAAACAGCAGTAAATCCTCACAGGAGAAAACCAACCTGCCACATCATTGATTATTAAATAATTAAAAATAGCAGTTTAATAAAAACATAACACATAAAGTGATGATGTGGAGGAAGACCATGAGCTGCAGCTGAAAGCTCCACAAACTGTCCCTTTAACTGAAGACATGAAGCTTTAAACCCGGCTCTCTGAGTCCAGATCAGATCTCTGATCATTAACTGGTCTGACAGTGATCTTTGGACGTCTGTGTTTAACAGGAACAGCTGATCAATAATCACGTCTCTGTTCACCAGACTGAGAGCTGCTGCAGAGCTTTAACCCTTTCACACCCGAGCACAACGACTTCTGCCAAAACAAGCAACTTAACAAGACAAGGCCCAAAAATCAGCAAAAACGTTTAAGTTTAAGTTTAAGTTAAAAAAAGAAAAAAACTACAAGAAAATTAGCAGAAAATAAGCTTAAAAAAAAACAATAAACAACAACAAAAACACTGAAAGTAAAATTAAAAATTAAAAACAGGAAAATGAGTAACGTTAAAGTAACGGCAGTGTAACGGCACAGTAACGGAATGTAACGTGAGTGTAACGTTAAAGTACCGTCATTGTAACAGTAAGGAAATGTCAGTATAACAGTAATGTAACGTCGGTGTAACGGTACAGTAACGTCAGTGTAACGTCCCCGGTGTGTGTGAGTACCTGAGCCCTGGAGAGCCTCCTCTGAGTGACGGAGCTGCAACAAACACACACACACAAACACACACACACCGTCAACACTTGACACATCATCTTTACAACACGCACACACACCGAGAACCGCTACACTGTCCGGTAGACTGTCCGGTAAACTGTCCGTTAACGTGACTGAGCTCAGGCGGGAGCCGCGGCCGCTCGGTGTCTCTCTGCTGGAGTTACTTCCGTGTTTACTATCTAACCGTCTGTCACATGACCTCCGAGTCACGTGACCTGCGCCTCAGAAATA
>NW_024621972.1:0-2117 GCF_008729295.1 Plectropomus leopardus
GATCTTTGTTTCGTATATGCAAAAGAACACACAGTAGAAGGTAAATACTAAGTTTAACACACTCACATAACCAAAACAAAAAAGCTCCATATTTATGATATGATATATATGATAAAAATAAAACAAAAGTGGTGGAAGGCGGTTGGCATCTCTTTACAATGAGTCAAATCAACATCAGATTCTCCTGAGTCATTCTGTTTTTCTATACTTCTCTGTGCTTTTATTTGAAGCTTAAACATAAAGTTCAGCTGTACACAAGAGCAGAAAAGCACAGACTCACACAAACACACACAAAAGTGCTTTTTGTAGCATTTCAGCATGAATTAATAATCACCACATGAGCATCTCTGTAAGAGCTTTTCATTATTTATGTGGGATGATTTGATTTATTTTAACTTTATATTGAGTGTTTTCTTTTGCTGATTCTTTGCCTTGTTTTGTTTGGCAGCGCTACACGCACCCTTCGATTTGTGTCCAGCGGGAAGCTTTTAGCCATCCTGACGTTATGGCTCTGTGGATAGTATCGCCATTCTGTCAGTCCAACAGTTCGATCCAGAGTGAAATACCTCGACATCTATCAAACATGTTGCCATGAAATTTTCTACATGATATCAGTGACTTTTTTAATGACATGTTTTATGCTATACCATGCTATGACCTTTTTTTAAATAATACTTTTATGACATATTATTCTATGAAATCTTTATAACATTTTTTTGCAACATACCATTTTTTCTATGACATTTTTATTCTATAGTGTAATTTTTTTTTATCACATTTTTCGTGTCATATCATACAATTTTTATAAAAGCAGGACACTTTTAAAATTATTTTTAATGTTTTAGGATACTTTTGAAATGGCTGGTCATTAATCAAGAGTGTTACTGTGATGTTTAACTTCACTCTCCATCTTACAGTTTGTCCATGTTTTGTTTTTTTTTTCAAAATACACACAATTTTGAGATAATTCTGTATGTGTGTTACAGTGGCGTGGCGAAGGCCTGGTCGTGGGCTCACTTCGGTCAGGGTTCAGGCCCGATCCTGCTCGATGCTGTGAAGTGCACGGGAAACGAGCTCTTCTTGGAGCAGTGTCCCCATGGCGACTGGGAGCAGCACAACTGTGACCACATGGAGGATGCTGGGGTCTCCTGCAGCCCTTATACAGGTACATCTACAGTGCACACACACGGGGCACTGTACACACTGATGGGCTTCAAGCGGCTATTTATAACCCCTAAACATCAATAAATCATTACTGCATGAAGCGGCAGCATCCTCTCTGTGACATGCAGAAACAGGATTTACGGGAGCTGAACGCTAACAAAACTATTGGCCTGAAAACAGCTACAATACATCAAACTAATATAAGATTAATAATTGATCTGAAAATGATACATTAACATTAGCATCTATAAAAAAAGAATTTTGCCTAATGACGATTGCATAAACGATTTTTGGAGTCAAGTCAAGTGTATGTGCCTTTAATCACATTTGCAGGCTTAATAAAGGCCCCAATATGAAACTGTTTCAGACGGTGTGGTGCGTCTGGTTGGAGGAGACAGTCCCTGGGAGGGTCGGGTTGAAGTTTTCCACAACGGCGACTGGGGGACGGTGTGTGACGACCACTGGACCCAGCATCATGCAGAGGTGGTGTGCAGACAGCTGGGCTACAGGTATGGAAACAGCCTTGAGAGATGTGAGTGTCCTCTAATCGTCTTCCATATGTAGAGCTGCACTGATTAATCAATTAACCTGTTAATCAATCAAAAGAAAAATTATTGTCAACTTCTTTGATATGTAGTTAATCATTTCAGTCATTTTTTTAAGCAAAAATTTCAAACATTTGATGGTTCCAGCTTGGTTAATGTGAAAATTTGCTGTTTTTTATGTTTATTGTAGTATATTATTGTTTTCGACTGTTGGTGGGACAATAGTCAACATTTTAAAATTTTATAGAATGGACAATTTGTCTTTAAAATAATCTGAAAATTAATCAATAATGACAATACCTGGTAGTTGTTAGTCGCTTTGTTTTTCTTCCTCTTTCTTTCAGTTGTTTATGTAGTTTGTTAGTTATTTGCTTTGCTAACTTTTGTGAGGAAAAAGGTGAGTAAATA
>NW_024621973.1:0-8184 GCF_008729295.1 Plectropomus leopardus
CACACACACACACACACACACACACACACACACACACACACAGAGCCAGATGTGAGTCCAGCTGTGTGTCCGGCAGGATCTTTTTCATTCAGACTCTTCTGTCTCATTTTCTTTATGTTTGACTTTAAATTCAATGTGACGCACAACAAGACAAGACAACAAGAGCCTTGAGGATCATTATTCTGATCAAGACGCTGAACGGCCGATTCATCCGAAAACTCACAGCTACTTCTGATGTGTCTGCAGCTGGCTACATGTTTACAGTGGAGCAGGTCTCCAAAACTGACCAGCATTCTGACTGCATCAAACACAAGATCTGTGCAGTCTCATGATAATAAACACTGAACTAGAGTGATTAATTTATACTTTAACCCTTTAACACCTGGATCAGTTTTTTTGTGCTGCATTCAGATGCCTTTTACAAGATGCCTAAAGCGACATTTTTTCAGTTTCAGCACCTTTAAGGTCATTTTCTTTTTTTTTTTTTATTTTTACTTTGCATTCCTTTTTTCAGCACTGTTGGGTCGCTGTCGTGTTTTTTTTACGCTTTTTCAGGTATTTGTATTACAAGAAATTAGCCACAAATTGCAATAAATTAGACGAAGATGACAAGAAAAATACCTGAAAATTATTACATTTTTTAAAAGGGGGGTATTCAGATGTTAAGAATTTTAATGGGTTTTTTTGTTTTGTTTTTTTTCTCATTTTCAGCACATTTTTTGAGTCATTTTCTTTCTTTCTTTTTCTTTTTTTGGCTAATTTTTGGGCTATGTCTTATCATTGCCTTCTTCACATATTTTTGTAAGAAATCAAACCAATTTGCTCAACTTTCAAAGGGTTAAAACATAGATTAACAGAGTTTAAGCAGAAGGTGTCTCTGGAGTTGTGGCCTTAGTTTGTCATCAGTGTGTTGATGTTTGCTTCTGTTCGATGAAACAATACTGAGAGAAATTATGAGCAGAATAAGTAACATCAGGACTGGAGATTTCCTGTAAAACCAGCCGTAGCTCGCGGTTCGGTACAATAAGAACAAAAAAGATGATTTCTGGTCATGATGACGCAGCTGCTGATTGGCTGCTGTTAGTCTGTGTAATCTGGAAAAATGCAGAACTGTTTGAAAAGCCAATTATCAGAGAGGAAGCCACAAAAACAAGGATTTTGTTTATTAAATTATTCTATTCCCAGCCTATTAAAACAACATATTTACCTGCATAGTGCCCTTATAATGAAGAGAAAAACATCTGTTACAGATTTCTGTAAAGATGTTCTCAGGCTCTGTATGAGTCATGGTGTGAGTAACTGAGATAAAATGTCAAAAAAGACATGAGAAACATGATTTAGTCGGCATTAATAAACGTTTTAAACCATGGCATTAGAGTGTTTGATGCCATATCTGGATGCCACTAATATCAACAATATGTGATAAACTCTGCAACATAACTTTTACATGAGGAGCAGCACTGACAGTGAAGTGAATCACAGCGACAAAGTGGGGTTGTGTGCTGACATTGTGTGTGTGTGCGTGTGTACGTGCGTGTGTGTGTGTGTGTGTGTGCCTGCGTGTGTGTGTGTAAACCGTGCATTGTTTGCTTGCGGTCAGAGACCAAAACAAGGCTGTCTAATCTTGGCAGACAAAACGCAGAGAGATCCTGACTACAAATTAGCTCCACACACAGAGACACACTCTGACTGTCCAGCTGCAGAGTCTCAGTGAGACAAGTGTCTTTCTCTCTTTCCACCTGTTTCTCTCTTTTCTTTTCCTCCACTGAGTCTCCTTTTGCTTCTGTTTTCTTTTGTTATCTTCCACCGTTGACTTTCTGTGACGTTATGAATTAGTCAAATTTACATCAAAGGTGTCAGCATGCAGATCACGTTCTAGTTCTCACAAATATTCTGACACAAATGAAATAAAAAAACAAAGTTAAAGTTTCATCATTGAAACTTTGTGATATCAGAGGAATTTAATAGAACACTTTATTGTTCTTGGACCATGTTTCAATGATCAAAATAAGTTTCTAATAATCAATGAAAACGAAATGCTTGCAACACAATTCTACTTATTATACATAGATGTCCCATAATCAGGGTTACAATTCATTTTCATGGACAAAATTTCAAAACTTTTCCATGACATTTATAATGACCCATAATAATGTTTTTTTCTCGACCCACTTGCCCAGCATTTTCCAAACGTATCAGTTTCAAACTCTATTTGAACATAATTTACGCTATGATGGTTAATGTTGGCACACATTGCTGCATATTAAAGCTACGTTATGCTGTCAGCTACAGAAATTACATTTGCCATAAAGTTACATAACGTAGAAGGTTATTATACTTTTCCAAAACTTTCAATATTTATATATATATTTTTTTTTTTTACTAATTCTATGACTGTTCCAGGCCTGGAAAATGTAATTGTGAAATTCCATGACTCTTTCAGTTTTTCCATAACTGTGGGAACTCTGCATAATGCATTTGCTGCTGCAAAGACTTCCAATGACTTTTTATTCTGAATTAAAAGACACGGCTGAAATGGACAGAAAAAGCGAAGTTTTTCCCAAAACAGTGCACACATACACACACACAGACTGAAACACACACTTACATATTCCCTTGCACACCTACACACAACCTGTATACACAACCTGTACACACAACCTGTACACACAAGCTGTACACACAAGCTGTACACACAAGCTGTACACACTCAGCGTCCCCATGGTCCAACAGTGAACCACACACTTGATGCAGTCCAGACCAGAGAGATCTGAGACTACACACACACACACACACACACACACACACACACACACACACACACACACACACAGAGCCAGGTCTGAGGTGATGGTTTTGGTTGTGGTCCCAGTGAAAACGACACTAATTTGGAGTTAAGGAGTTTTGGCACGCCGAGCCAAATTCCATCCTTACAACTGCAGCAGCCCAAAGCTAATCAAAAGCTAACAATGCTAACGTGAAGTAGAAGATGTCGATGCTAATGCTGTTGTGATGCTAACCCTGTTATGATGCTAACACACACACACAACACACGCAGATAACAGAGGTCGACACTCAGTCGGTCTTCGCTCAGATCACTAATCCGATCAAACACACTGGCGGCTTTGTGATGTGATTTCCACACACTCTTACTTAAACATACACATGCATGCACACACAACATGCACTTTCATAATCAGGTACACACACACACACAAACTCCAAAAACCAAACTAAATACCCACAAACACACCCTTGGCAGCAGTGAGTGTGTGCATGTGTGTGCGTGTACGTGCATGTGTGTGTTGCCCCTGCCATTCCTGTTTGCTTTTCTCTCAATGGTCGCCTTTGAAGGACGGAGGAGAAGAAGAGAGAGAGAAAGAAAGTAAGTGAAGGAGGGAAAAAAATTAGGAGAACTCTGGGAATTCACTGCAACAAGATAAATACCCTCGGCCTGGCGTCGCAGGGCCGGCGAACTCTTTCTCCAACACGCACATACATGCATGCACACACGCACACACACACACACACACACACACACACACACATATACACACACACTGATTAAAGAGTAAACATCAGTGATTCAGATCATCAGTTCAGGAGCCGCTGATTCTAATCTCATGTTTTGACTTTTTACCGGCTGCAGAGAAAACACAGAAAACAGCGTGACTAAATTTCACAAACCTCATCTTGTCTTTAAATTACACCCCTGTCAACCAAAGCGAAGGGTTAGGCGAAGATAGACGGTTAAATTTCATTTAATTACTTGTTCCTGATTTTTAAAAAAAAAAATAAATTCCAGTTTTGTTCAACTGTCACGCTGACATATCTGATATCAAACCTTTCATCTCTTTTCTTTCTGTCTTTTGCAGGAAGCGTTTCCTCAGTGAAAGTGGTGCTGACCGTCACTTTCAGCGAACAAAAGAGAAAAATCACTGGCGTATCTGTAGCTAATTAACATTAAGTGACTTTAGACACACTTTAGCCTGCTGTGTGATTTGAAAGGTTTCTGACCCAAAATGCTGTTGAACTTCAACTTTGGAAATAGAGGCAGAATAGAAGGCAAAAGGTGACATTTCGCCTCTTAAGGCCCAAACAACCAAACTGACATCAGAAAAGTAGCAGCAACGAAGCCAACTGATGCTTCGCCTCATGTCGCCTGTGTTTCGACCAAAGAGCTGCACATAACACACCGCAAAGACCACAGCCGACAGGAGGTACGTTAAAAAGAATGTTATGTTTGTTATTTTGGCTCAGGGGAGGGGCACTTTAAATAAACACTTTAAATTGCTATATTTTTTATTTATTTCACCTCTGGTTTGTAAAGAAAACATGCCTGCAGGTTTGGAAGATTTTTTTTTTATTTTTTGGTGATTTTTAAAGAAAAAAAATGCTCTTTTTATTGTATTTTTTATTTGTAAATAGAAATTATATTGATTTTTTTTAAATAAAAGTTTTTAGTGATTTAAAAAAAATATATATATATTTTTGAGAAAACATTTTGGAGATTTTTTTCTCTTTAAAAGTCATCAAAAATGACACCATTTATCAAAACAGGAATTATTTCTGCAGGTTTACGACAGTCCTTGAACACATCATGAGTTATTACACAGATTTGTGAAACAAAACTCCATGCCTTTTCCAAAACTTTCAAAGTATATTTAGTTTTCCAAAACTTTACCAGGCCTAAAAAATGCTATTTGCAAATTCCATCACTCTTCCAGGTTTTTCATGACTATACGAACCCTGAAATGTGTCAGCACTGATAATAACAGAAAGCAGGAACCATTTTCTCATCACAAACAGTTAAAAGCATGAACTTCTTGTGTGTGCAGCTCTGACTCTATCAGAGACATAAACACACGCACACAAACGTTTTCCAGTCGGTGCCCAAAATCCATTAGCTCCAGCTCTGACTGCAGATCTGTATATATTGTTCCACTGTATTATAGTCCCACAGGCTGCCAGCTTGTCCCATTGTGCATATGGTTTCCATACATGCAGACCACATGACGCGCTGCGCACACAGACATATTTACAGCTAATTAAATAATGGAATGACACGCACACACAGGGATCATTGTTCAGATGGCATTTCCTTAACGAACAGGAATTTATCCATCAAAAATCAGACGCATGTGGGCACAGTATGTGTGTGTGTGTGTGCTGCAGGCTGGTGTGTAATCGTATTATTTGGGGTGTATCCTCTACAGACCTGCAGACAGAGTCCCGCTGCTTTAAACAAAGACTGGTTAGTCTGAGCTGACCTGAGATCAGACATTAAACACGATACAATACAATCGGCCTGACAAAAGTTTGTTTTAGTGGTTTGAACTTGGCTAATAATCAACTTGACACTCCTTTCATGTCTGTGCCAACTTTTCCTTTATTCCTTTATCTTTTCTTAATGCTTATTCATGTTTGTTGGTTTCAGCAAACTTAGTTTTACTTTAAATTATTTGCAACGTCACACCGACTTTTCTTGTTTACAGTCCCCGTCACTCTGCCTGTTTATCTCACACCAGCTTTACCTTCACTGTCTACTTTACATTAACTCTTTAAACTTCAGCCTTGTGTAAAGGTTACTTTCTATTTTACATTATTTTTGACATTCATATTTTCATGTGTTCTTTAGGAATTTGTAGGCATTTAAAGCCTTTATTAGCCTGGAGGGGGGGTTTGATAAGATAAGAAATGTTTCGTAGATCTAGAAAATAATTTCAGAAAAGCTAGGGGACAATGATAACACATTAAGTTAAGTAAGTATGCCTTTAACGGCTTTCATCCACCACTGCAGCTGGGAATTTTAAGTTTGCAATAGAATATGAAGAGAAAGTTTCCTGTAAATTGCTACAATGATTACCTAAAATAACAGACACAAAATTATTTTATTCAATACATCTGTTCCATTGTTTTTGACACATCACCATAGCAACATATCATAATGCGTATTACATTTTGCCGTCAATTTTTTTTCTTTATTTGAACTTTTATTTGGCATTACTGGATTGAATTATCACTATAACCTTAGTTTTCTGTGATGCATACTTTAATGCATGAACTCCCCATATTTTTTTCACTCCAGTAACTACCACTACAGACCAGAAAGCAGCGAATACACGTCTTCAGTCATCACTCCACTGTGGTCTTTGGACTCATAACGTCATCGAAACGAGTTTACACTCTGTGGTCGACACGGCCGACAGCACGGAACTCCACACATCTCGTCCTGTGAGCTGATTTCATTTACTCTACGGCCAAACAAAAGCTTCCCACGACCAGAGCAGAATGCAAACAGCACCCTGCTGCGGTTTTGTATGTTACAGTAAAAAAAAAAAAAAAAAAACACGGGGAGGATCAGAGCTGACCTTTGACACCCGGCAGACTGAAGACGGGTCTCATCTGTTGTACTGATGACGGTGCAGCCGCAGCTTTCACAGCTTTCACAAGTTTCACAGGTCAGGGGTGTAAAATCAGGCCTGGGCTGTTGGCACTGAACTATCAGACTGTTTAATTAAAGCTGCAGGAAAAAAAAGGCTCCAGTCTATAATCTCTGCTCCTCTAATCTCCTCTCAGCGTGACAGCTTTCCAACATGGATGATTTATTAAATCTCTGCTTGGTGCCCAGCAACAGGACACAAAGAGAAATGATGTGGTGAACACGGTGGGAAACTTTTTCTTTATAAATTCACTCCTAAAAACTCCAGTTTGGATATTTTGGCAGGAAAATTGATGAGTGGAGCTCAGTGGGAAGACCGATGTCCACCTCAGAGGACTGCTGGGGTCTCTAAGAAATTTTTATTTGCGTTAAATTCATACTGTACCTTTGTTCTTTTAACAAGGTTCCCACACATTTTCATCCACAACATTTCTAAAATTTTCTGTGACTTTTTGAAGAGCATGCATTTCACTGCGGCCACATTTAGACCAGAATGGCCTTACAAAAAACGTCTTTCCTTTGTGTTTTCAAAAAAATCTGTGTTCATTTGATAACACTGTGAAAATAATCCTTGCAACGTCGGAAAAACACCTTGTGGTTACGTTTGCTTTGTTGTGCAACAGAAGCACTTGGCTCGATGTAGGAAAAAGTGATGTTTATCCATAGGAGCTTCCTTGCTCCTTATGTCACGTTGTAAAGCAGCGTTTTAAACCGATACCTGTCTGCGTATCATACCACTGCGACGGGTGCTATTGTGCACCGTGTCTGAAACCTAACTTTTTTTGGTTTGTAGCTCTGTTTGTCCCTCTTTTTTTTATTTCCTAGAGTGCTTCTTTACATCACATCATTTCCTTTCTCTGATCTTCCTTTAAACACTTAATTCTTACTTCAGATACATTATTCTTTTTTTCCGCTTAGTCTCTGTCCTCCCCTTTGGATCAAGTAATTATTTATAATGTAATAGTAATTATTCAAGTAATTATATCTAATCTTGTTCTACTTTTTGCTTTTGTGTTGCTTCTTTATTGTGAGCTGTGTACCATGTATGAAAAGTGCTCTATAAATAAAGTTTAGTATTATTACTCTTGTTTTAGTGTTTATCTGAAAACATTTCCATCTTGTTCACCTCTGTGAATCTCTTCTCTTTTAATATCTCTGTTTGCTTCACAATCATCTCTTTAAATACTTAATTAATATTTCATATACAGTATTCTTTTTTTAAACTCTCTCCCTTCTCTGTCTCCCGCGTCTTTTCGTCTGTCCCCTAATGGCGAGCTCGGATCGCTCTGCCGTTTGCAGAGCAGACAGCAGACAGATGAAAGCAGATCGATCGGAAATAAAACAGACGATAAAAGTCAGATTTGTTCTTTGATTCTTTCAGCTGCGGGATCAGAGGACAGGAAGGAGGAGGGAACCGTTTACGACTCTCTCCATCTGCCTCAGTCAGAACTTTCTTTCCAAATTACTTTTTTTCATCACTCTATTGCTTTATTGGTGAACATTTTTAAACGACAGCTGTAAACCTTTTTATTTAGTCTCGTTTTAATTAGTATCATTCTTCTTATTATCATTTTATATCAAGTCTCATTTTTCCTATCAAGTCTCATTTTTCCTATTCCTCTGTACTTTGTACCTTCATTTACAAGTTTTACTGTATTTTTTATAATAAAACAAGGCTGTCTTTAATATAATAATTGTTATAATAATAACAATAATAATAACTTGATTCATAAAGCACCTTT
>NW_024621974.1:0-1418 GCF_008729295.1 Plectropomus leopardus
TTTGTGTTTTTTAAAAGCTATTTTTTAGGTATTTATATTCTTGTATTTTACTTTACTGTTTCTCTTTTGCTAATTTCTGAAAAAAAAAAATCAAGCCTGTCGATGCAGGTGTTAAAGGGTTAATATCATCATAAACTAACGGCGTCTTGCTCTCTGTGTTTCAGATGCTTTGACTTCGGCCAAAAACGCCAACATGGAGCTCCAGGCGACTCTGACTCACACTATGGAGGAGCTCAACTCCTGCTGAGCCTCCCCCTCTGCCTCCCCCCTGCTCCTCCCTCCCCCCTCTGCTGCCTGACAGGTGGACGTCAGGGACTCTGAGGCCAAAACATTCCTGTAACTCCTCCTTCCACTCCTCCCCTCTCCTCTGCTCCTGGCGCACGTTAGGGAGGTCAAACATTCCTCCCCCCTGCTTCTTCCCTCACCTCCTCTCCTCCCTTCTGCTGGCTGCTTGGTGGATGTCAGGAAACACCTCTCCCTTTTTAACCCCTCCCCCTTTTCTGCTCCTCCTCTCCTGGTGGAGGTGAGAGAGGAGTCGGCGTGCCCCCCACCTCCTGAATGATTCCTGCTTTCACACATTCCTTCTTTGATTATTGAATTCTTATTTGGAGTGTTGCTTTAATTTACTCCTTGTGTCTGGACCTCCTCCTCCTTCTCCTCCTCCTTCTCCTCCTCCTCCTCCTCACCCCCTGACAGTGCCAACTCCCCCCTACCTTCCCCTCCTCAGTATTATGTGCAGGAGGCCAGACTTAGGAGCTATAAGGGAGTTTAACCGTGACTTACAGCCATTCCCTCGTTATGAACTAATTAACGACTAACTAAGTGTTTGTCTTAACGGTTTGTCGTTACTTTGTTATTAATTGATTGATTGACTGATTGATTGATTGATGGATAGATAGAGCAGACATCCTGTCAGCCAATGATTTATTAGTTTGGTTCGAAGTAGCCAATCACAGCGAAGCATTCCACTGTCAAAACACGGTAGACTGAGGGCCAATCACAGACACAGGTGACCTTTGCCTGACGACACGAATAAATGAAGTTTAGAAAATGTTTTTATCCTGAAGCCGGTGATGATGTCATCACCGCGCTGATGTCACAGCTCATTGTAATAAATCATGAAGACAGGATTTTATAAAATAAAAGCACTGCACTGGTATTTAGATCCAAGCTTGACTCACTGTGTTTTGTTTTTTTTTGTCATTTACTTTTTATTGGTTTTTAATTTTACATGTAAACAGACAAACAGTCAAACAATCAACATGAAGACCTATAAATGAGTATAGAAGTATCAGGGAAAAAGTATAAGCGTACATAGGGGGACTGGTAAATACCTCCAGTTGAGAAATCAAGAAAAAAGAAATAAAAATAAAGTAATGAGTACTTATAAGTATTCTGATAGTACAGATTGAAATTAC
>NW_024621975.1:0-1070 GCF_008729295.1 Plectropomus leopardus
CATCATATCCATACATTTATTTATATATTTACTTATTTGTGTATTATTTATACCTTTATTTGTTTATTTATTTATCTGTTTATTTATTTATGAATTTGTCCTTGTATTATTTATTTTTTTAAATTCAGAAAAGGCAAGAAAAACCTTTTTTTAAAAATCAGTAGTTGATTAATAGTTTATTTCACATATTTGTGTTAGTGAGATTACAGTAAAAATCCTGCAGATGGCAGCACTGTGACACCAGAGACATCATCCAGTCCGCGTCCAGCAGGGGACGCAGTGTCCTCCTGCAGGGTGGAGACACAATCATGGCGGCGTCCTCTGTCTTCAGACCGGGTCTGTTCAACCATAAAGTGGCGATAGTCACCGGCGGCGGGACCGGGATCGGTAAAGCGATCTCTGCAGAGCTGCTGCAGCTCGGTGAGTCCGGTTTTAGAGACTTTGTTATTTTCAGAGAGCAGCGGAGAGTGTGACGGTAACAGCTGCTGAGGGACAAACAGAGACAAGTGAACTTTGACCCACAGACGAGGACACGTTTAAACCGTAAAAAGCAGCCTGTCCAGCAGCTCAGAGACCAGTTCAAACACCGCGGACACGCGATGTTTCATCAAGTCTCGTGCACAGCGCGTGATAATGCCGCAGAAACATCCTGTCAGGTCACAGACAGAAAAAAACCTTTTCTGTCAAAATCAGGAGACAGCTGCTAAAACATAACGTCAAATAAACGCCAGCACTGTAATTTTACTCCAGGAGAAATTATGGTACTAGAATAAAAGTTATTATTGCACTAATATGAATGTAACTGTTGCAGTAAAATAATAGAATTATTGCACCTCGATAAATGTGTTTTCTACACTAATATCAATGTAACTAGTGCAGTAAAATAGTAAAATTATTGCACTAGAATAAATGTAATTATTGCACTGAAATAATACAATTATTACAAGAGAGCAAATGTGATATCGCACCAGAATAAATGTAATTCTGGCACTAGAATAAATGTAACTATTGCGCTAAATTAAATGAAATTATTAAGCTAGAACACATGTTTTTATTGCACTAGAAAAGTT
>NW_024621976.1:0-1687 GCF_008729295.1 Plectropomus leopardus
TATATATATCTTGAGGCTGGCTCTAGAAGCGAGTCAATCCCCATAGAGCACCACTAATAAAAAGGTTAATCTTTAATAGTATATCATAATATATTGTATTTGTTGATTTATTGTATTGATAATTCAAATATGTAAAGTGAATAAAGGTATTAAATTCATATAGTGGGGTAAGAAATACAATATTTACCTCTGAGATGCCTTGGAGTAGAGGAATAAAGTATCAGAATAAACATAAATTGGACCCCACTCAAGTCCCAGTTTTTTTGAAAGTGTATATTTAAGATGCGTTTCGACATTTAATATTTGTGAGAGAATTTATTTGGTGTTTTTGCTTTCTTTTTGCTAGATTTTACAGTATTGTTGCTTTCCGTCAATAAGATTGCACTAATTCAATTTCATAGCTACTTATTTTGTAAGACAGGAAACAATGTCTCAAATTGTCATTTCAGGGGTTAACCAGCCTTCCTTTCCCTCCTCGTGCATGCAATGATTTATCCATTATTTATTTTTTTATTATTCTCCAAGCACGCAATTATTTTACACATTCATATTTTAGATGATAAATTTCTTTGAAAAAAATCCCCACGATAAAGCGATCCTGCTCGTACAATAAATCCAATTATTCTATCTCAACTGATAAAAGATAACATTGATTAATTTCTTGTTGCCTGCCTCATTGATTTTTTTCATGCATATATGCATTTATTTCATGAATTTATGGCTCTGTAATTGGGTGGGAATGAGTACTGCTAAGTATTAATGTCTGTACGTGTAAAATGGAAATATATAGCTCTAAACACATGTGCTTGTGTTTCTCTCGCCTGAGTGGCGTACTAATGACGGTGGTGGCACTGCTGTGGTTCTCTCACCGCTGTCCATCCCAGGCCTGTTTTCCATCATGTTGTCCTCTGATAGTTAATCCCCATGTGATAATGAGCTGAGGGATTTGTGATGAAATGAGAGCACTGTGTGTGTGTTTTTGTTTGTTAATAAAGGGGCGGGCCCGTTCGTGTGTATATCTGCATATGTGCACATGTGTCAGTGGATAGAAGATGGGAAATTAGTGGGGCGGGGGAGGAAGAGGTTAAGGTGTACAAGTGGGGGTTGAAGCGATGAACAGGAAGGAACAAGAGGAGCCTGTGTGTCTTTGTGCTGATTTCAACTATGCGTATGAGAGCAGTCTACACAGCACCTATGATTGACATATCACCTCACACACACACACAAGCGTACACTTTTGCACTGTGACCTTCCGCCCCTCGCTGGTAGGTTACAGTTGATGGTTGGCTTTCTTGTTAACCCCTACAGCGGTAAGTCAGCAAGCCCTCAAAGGATGCTGCTGCTGACCAGGCAAGACATACACGCGGTCGCTCGCTCTCGAGGAACACACCCCCAGATATATTCCGGAGTGAACAACGCCCCTGTCTTCCCCCACATGGCGCCTAAAATGCTCACATCAACTCCCCCTGTGCCCCTCCTTTAAACGCCCTCGTTGAACCCACGAGGGTGCGTGCAAGGCCCGCCTTCTCAATGGCCACAACAATGTCTGCGGATCAGCCGAGGGTCTTGCTGGGGGCTTGAGATGTTGGGGGGGTGGAACTTTGTGTGTGGTGTGTGCATAAAAGCAGGACAGAGACAAAGAGAGAAACTAAAATGTCTCCCTCATGCTAAATAGAAAAAATAATTT
>NW_024621977.1:0-1382 GCF_008729295.1 Plectropomus leopardus
GGCAGGAGCTCAGGGAAGAACAAAAATAGACATCAACAATCGAGCCAAACAGAGGAAGATGAAGGACAGTCAAACGAATACGTTTTTTTAGGAAATACAAAAATAAATGCAATAATAGACGATAAAAATAATGTACGAGGTAACGTAACAACATGATATCACATCAGTGGGGACAAAAGAAAGATGAATAAGAGATAAATGAAACAAACAGTTAAATGAAAACGTGACAGGATGCTAAGAAAAGGACATCAGACGGACAACAAATCAATAGTCAGAGCAGCTGAATAAATAAAGATTTAAAAAATAAAAACAATCTTAATCTTAATAAATAAATGAGCCAATAAAGGTGAGATAAAAGCCAGTCTGTAAAAGGGAGTTTTAAGAAGAGATTTAAAAGATGTCACTGACTGTGGGCGTGGCCAAACACGACCTAAATCTCGACCTCATGTCGGTGAAAGAGGTTACGTTAGGAGGGTTCATCCTCTGAGGACCACGACACGAAATTTAAACACGGAGGAGCGACTGAAGGATCCCTGAAGAAATAACAGAATAACTGCAGAAAGGACACAAACTCTGAAGGGACGTCTCACCTTCTCCACTCCGCTCCGGACCGCTCGGCCGATGATGTCCTCGAAGTCGTCTGTCAGAGAATCACAGCGTCTCTCAGGTTAACTGCTCACATTTAGACTAAAACTGAACTCTTTACTCTGTTTTATACAAATCTGCGTTCACACTGTAGCAGCCGTTTGTCTGCAAAAATCAAACTAAAATCAATCAAAGGGCTGCTGACGCACCGCGAGCGTGTTGTGTCCGCAGGCTAAAGAAGTCCGTTCATGACTGTTGCGGTTTGTCTTGATTAATTTATCCAAAGAACAAACAAACACAGGAACAAAGAAATGATTTCTTCTTTGTTTACACCGTGAGAGAAGGGGCGGCGTTTTCCGAGGCTACTCTCTGGAACTGCTTTCAAAAGTTTGAGTTTTCAGGCCCCCAAAATGCTGTTGTCATGAACGAAAAGGCCAAACTGAAACAAAAGTTTAACGCGTAAACAGGCCCTCAGATTAACAGAACAAAAAAAAATCCAAACTGAGTGAGCGGCTCACCGTCGTGTTTCTGCTTCCCTCTGTAGAGTCCTCTGAACATGGGATCAGTCAGGTTCACACCGATATCTGCAGAGACACATCACAAGTTATCGATTCTGCAACAAATCTCAAAACCCGACCTGTCACCTGAACAGCAGTCAATAAATACAGTGTCTGCGGCGGACGGCAGCTGTGCCGCAGTGTGAGCTGTCATCAGGAGACGTTAAACTGCTATAAACCCCAAAACAACCCGACGTTTTCTCTGCAGAGCTGCAGAGTACGACGGTACAGAGTACAAGT
>NW_024621978.1:0-1816 GCF_008729295.1 Plectropomus leopardus
GTTTTTGGGACATGTCATATTTGGACATTTTTGCCATACTATAGCCTTGCATCTTCGGTCATTTTTTGGACATACCAAATTATGGTGTTTTTTGACCTAATTGCAACTTTCTTTGCAATGGCATGTCACAACAGGCTATTTAATGTGTTTTAAATTGGTTTTCAAATGATTTTGGGACATGTCATATTTTGACATTATTGCCATACTATAGCCTTGCATCTTCGGTCATTTTTTGGACATGCAAAATTATGGCGTTTTTGACACTTTTTACAACTTTATTTGCAATGGCATGTCTCGACAGGCTATTTAATGTGTTTACATTGGTTTTCAAATGATTTTGGGACATGTCATATTTTGACATTTTTGCCATACTATAGCCTTGCATCTTCTGTCATTTTTTCAATATGCGAAATTATGGTGTTTTTGGCCCTTATTGCAACTTTCTATGCAATGGAGTGTCTCGACAGGCGATTTAATGTGGTTTTCAGTTGTTTTTGGGACATGTCATATTTTGACATTTTTGCCATAATGAAGCCTTGCATGTCCGGTCATTTTTGCGACATGCCAAACTATTGTTTTTTTGGCCCTTTTTGCAATTTCCTTTGCAATGGCATGTGTTGACAGGCTATTTAATGATTTTTAATGACGTTTTCAGCTGTTTTTGGGACGTCATATTTTGACATTTTTGCCATACTATAGCCTTGCTTTTTGGGTCCTTTTTTTGATATGCCATATTATGGTGTTTGTGCCCGTTTGCAGCAGTCTATGCTATGGCGTGTCATGGCACACTATTTTATGTGGGGGTTTTTTGTGTCGAAAAACGTCACATTTTGACATGTCAGAAAAGGGGCTGAATGACATTATATAGTCTGACTTTTTAATGCCATTTCCCCCAAACATTCGTTGACCTTTTTGATCATGTTTAACTATTTCAACACTGTTTTAAAAATGTTATTTTTTGGATTTTTTTCTTTCTTTTTACATTTTAGGGTTGCAGCAGGTGCTGATATTTTTAAAACCAAAATCAGTGCCAGTGTTTTTAGTTTTGCTTCATTAGAAACTTTCTTATTTTATTGATCAGTTATTCATCACATTTTATATACTTTGTGATATACTATGCTGGGACCTTTTAATAGTTTTTCTGGTAGACCGCACTGACCTTTTTAAAAAAAAACTTCCAACTTCACATACTGTCCTATTACTTGTTTAAAACTATTTGTTTTCCCTACATATGTCTTCTGTCCTAAGCCTTTCTTTAACTTTAATTTAAGACACTCAAGTATTTCTATATCACACGAGAACTCTTTCAGGCAATACAATGAAATTTTCTTAACTTTTTTTTTATCACATACTGCACAGCCTCAAACTATATTCCTGTAAAATTCATCTGTAAATTTTTTGAACCGTTTCGCTCCAAACAATGTTCATGAAATTAGTTACAACAGTGACAGGCAGCGAGACGCTACTCTGACGTCAGACTGCTGAGATGAAGATGTGAGAGCCAGTGTGTGAGACAGAGACGGCTGATGGATGACCGTCTGTCTGTCTGTGTTTTTATGGGCTTTTATTTCCTCTTATGAATATTAAGAACCAGCTGAGACACACACACAGAGCAGGTCAGCCAACTCCCTCAGGACTGTGAGTGTTTTGGGGGAGTCTCTCTGTCTTTGTGATTGATGATGGTCTGCTGCTGATGAACAGACATCAGGTGACCAAAACCTCCTCGCTCCTGAACGCATCCTTCAGCTGCAACACATTTTACCAGTCCGCCTTAACATAACCACTCCGCCTTCACATAACCAGTCCGCCTTAACAT
>NW_024621979.1:0-2538 GCF_008729295.1 Plectropomus leopardus
ACTTGCCATTAAAAAGACTAATTCCTATATATATATAGCTGTGTGCATTCATTTGAGACTTTCGAGATTCTATTTTAGTACTTTTACATTGTAACACCAAAGAGCAGCTGGGGGGCCGGCCATCAGAGCCAAACATCACCTCCTTCTTCTACTGTAATCAAGTCAGCGGTCAAATATTGACCGTAATGCTCCATCCGGATTATAACTTGCCATTAAGAAGACGAAGTCGAGATGAAATGGTGTGTTTGTCATATCCATAAGAGGACAATGTGTTCAATTTAAGACAATACTACACCATTGAAAATCATGTACGAAAGTAAGTAGTGTACAAAGGATACTACATGGAGGTGTACTGACCAAAGTATCTGAGACATCTAAGAATTAAGACAATTTAGACAATTATTTAACGTTAAATCTAGCCATGACACAATACAGGTAGCCTGTATTTAATTGACATTGCAGACCTTGTAACTTTAGTGAAAGGGCAATACTGAATCACCCGATGCCTCATTTGACTATGTTTCTATTGTTTGTGATACCAGAGCAGACGCCTCACTTTTAGAAAACAATGTGAATTGTATGTTAGCATGCGTTGGTGTTGACAGAAAACTTTTGAGACTAACTTTCAGGACTACATACATCTGCGGACTGTTGTCTTGAAGTGATCTTTAGATTAAAATGTGACAAAGTGAAAGTAAAGTTGTTATAATCCCTGAGGGAAGATCTTTACTCTGCCTGTGACCCATCCTGACTATTAGCTTCCTGTACTGTGGGTACTGTAACTCCAGCGATCATGACTTAACTCCTGCGTAGCCTCCAGGCACTTCTCTCCCACAGTGATGTGCTATACATACATCATCACAAAGCATTTTTAGATACTTTGCATGACATCTGCGCGGAGCTGTGAGCTGCTGCGCGGCTACTTTACATCTTCCAGCATAATCCGAGCATTAGAGATGCTAAATGAAATGTGTCACAGACAAATTGCTTAGGAAGTATTAAATAAAAGCAAGACATTATGACTCATATCTGCAACAAATGTCAGCAGTGACGTCCTCTGTGGCTGCAAGCACCTCTTAATAATGACTCACGGAAGTGTTTGCTATCGTGGTTCTGACGGACATGGAAATCACTCAGCAGTATCCTTTCTGACTGCTGACCGTCATTGTGAAAACATTGGTACTAATTATAGGACAGGAGTATTTTGACAAAGAACATGGAGGAGAACTGAAGTAATAATAGCATTTTCTACTACAGCGGCCAAAACGCAAGCGAAAAACTGAGTGTTTCTGCTCGGCCCCCCGTCTCAGCTGACATCATCAGTGAGTCAGCGACCAGAGCCCAGAGCTGGGATCAAAAAGCACAGAGTGAGGTCTGTCTATTATCAGCCGCACATACTGTACGCCATGAGAGGGCATTAACACCCAGACAAAGAGGCACAAGTCACACAACAACCAGAAGGCTATTTTTGAGCGGCGAAAGAAAGAGATGGAGAAAAACAAATATGTCATCAGCGGGAGGCTGAGTCGACGAATCAGTTGAATCATAACTGAGTCTCACAGAAGGGGACTTATTTTAGAGTGAGCACCACTAAACAGCAGACAAAGCAGCATTAGGTACAGCACGGTTCCTCTGAGCGAGCTCTGCGGTGGGCCCCTCCTCTGTCCCTCCAGCCTCACTGGCCACGGTTGAAAAATTAATGCAGCAAACTGACAACACTTAGGGCCTCCCCCTCTCTCTCTCTCTCCCTCTCTCCTCCCCGTGTACCAAACAGGATCAATTACCAAAGCAGGGCTCCACTCAGTAGCGCTAAAGAAACAAGAGGCACTCTCCATCACAGCTGTGTGTGAGTGTGCACGTGTGTGTGTGTGTGTTTGGGGGGGGGTGTTCGGGCAGGCTTATGATGAGCAGAAAGAGGAGGAGGAGGTGGTAATAGTCTGTTTGCTTCTCTCTAATGACAGCAGCAGAGTGGATTAGTGAGCCTCCTAACCCATCAGCATCACTCCTCCCAGTAAGTGACAGAGCATGTAAATAACCAGTTGTGGCCACTAGCAGGAGAAAAGAAAAGAGCGAGACAGGGAGGCTAATAAAGCGGGATGGTCTAAATGTGAGTGTTTGGTCCTGCACGCCTTCGTTTGTATGCAGGTGGAGATTTCGAGGAGTTCCATTTCTACAACATCAGCCAAGTTATTCAAATGCAGCACATCTGACTGGAGAGGATAACATAAAGAAAGGCATCAGCAGAAATGGCAGCAGGCAGTAATCCCCCGGCCAGGCCACTTGTGTTTGCCGCGCAGGCAGGAAGGCAGCGCTGTCAGTGGCAGCAGCAGCAGCAGCACCCATACAGGCCTTATCAGTGGCAGCCATGGGACTCTTCTAATAACCCTGCTGATGCTCTGCGGTGCGAGGACAGACAGGGAGACCGACAAACAGACAGGTTTCACTTCCCACTTAAAGAAAAAGCCAGAGCGCCAGGTATCAGCCTGTCACTGTGTGTGTGTGTGTGTGTGTGTGTGTGTGTGTGTGTGTGTGTGTGTG
>NW_024621980.1:0-3343 GCF_008729295.1 Plectropomus leopardus
GGGGTACACCCTGGACAGGTCGCCAGACTATCGCAGGGCCGACACATATAGACAGACAACCATACACACTCACAGTCACACCTAAGGGCAATTTAGAGTCACCAATCAACCTGAGCTGCATGTCTCTGGACTGTGGGAGGAAGCCGGAGACCCCGGAGAGAACCCACGCAGACACGGGGAGAACATGCAAACTCCGCGCAGAAGGGCCCAAGCTCACGGACCGAACCCAGGGTTTCGAACCAGGGACCCTCTTGCTGTGAGGCAACAGTGCTAACCACGATGCCACCGTGCCGCCCCCAATGAACAGTCTGATATTAAACTAAACTTGCTGTATTAATCTCATCATCATTCTGGATTTGAAGATACAAACTGCTTTATTTGGCTCTGTGTTACGATTAGATCAAAACTTTATCGAACAGAAGGTTCCATAAATGAAAAAGATATGGAAACATTCTTTCACAACATTTCTTTACCAACCCTAAAAGATGAGGAGAGAGAAAGTTTAGAGGCACCTGTTAGTGATTCAGAAATGTTCACTGCTTTAAAAGTCTTCCCAACAGGGAAAGCACCAGGCAACGATGGCTTTACTATTGAATTCTATTAATGTTTCCAGCATAATCTATCTCCACTTCTTATTTTATTATTTATTGATATATTGACTAGTCAATCTACGCCACTGACGATACGTCAAACCAATATTTCTTTGCTGCCCAAACCTGGTAAAGATCATTTGAATCTGACTAATTTCTGCCCTATTAGTTAAATAATGACTGTAAGCTATTTGCTAAAATCCTTCCTATGTGTATAGAGACGGTCATCTCCTCACTGATACACCTCGATCAAGCTGGGTTTATTAAAGGCCGTCTTGCATCCAACAATTTGAGGAAACTTTTTCATGTAATAGAGAGAGCCAGTACCCTACAGCATCCAGCCATAGCCTTATCGCTAGATTCTGAAAAAGCCTTTGATAGGCTTGAGTGGCAATACTTGTTTTATGGTCATTCCAAGTTTGGTTTTGGACCAGTCATTATCCGCTGGGTGACGGCCCTTTATAACAAACCTGTTGCATCAATTAAAACTAATGGCATTGTAGCTGAGCATGTCCAACTTCTAAGATCTACATGGCAAGGTTGCCCCGCCTCAACATCCCTTTTCATCCTGGCCCTTGAACCTTTGGTGTGCGCTATATTTGCTGATGATTTGTTATTAACACTGTCACAACCATGTCAGTCAGTCCCACAGGTGATTAACTTAATTGATGCTTTTGGGAGGTTTTCAGGTTACAAGGTGAATTACAACAAAAGTGAAGCAATTCCACTAAACCACTGACTTACTCATCACATACTGGCTCTGCCCCTTTCCAGTGGAAACCACAAGGTATGAAATATCTGGGAATAAACATTAGGACTCCCATAAATTAGATTTTTGATTTAAACAATCCTCACCTCCTTAAACTGATTAGGGATGATATCAAGATATGGACAGTTTTACCAATTTCATTATGGGGCAGAGTAGAAGTGATTAAGATGAATATTTTACCTAGATTATTATTTCTTATATCAGCTATACCATTTCAATTCCCACCTTATTGGGTCAAAGATATTAACAAACTATTCACAGGTTTCCTCTGGAGTAATAGGAAACCCAGAATCAGCTTTAAAAGATCATTTAGACTAAGGAAATGTGGCGGACTGGAAGTTCCAGATGTTTATTGCCAAATTCCCTTTGTTATGGGCCTACACAGGCAAAAGTGAGGAGGGCAGTTGGAAATGGACTGAAGAAAGCATTTTGTCTGAACATAATAAGTCTGTCTCTTTATCAGCTTATGATTTCACCCTAAAACAAATTCTATAATTGGCAGCCCTTTAATGCGGTTTTCCCTTGAGGTATTAAAATCCTTTCAGAAGTGTTAATTCTTTAAGGAAGTGTCTTTACCATCGTGCTCCATATGGAATAACCCCCTACCGACAGCTGGTGATAAAACACTAAGAAACAAAACATGGCAAAGTTGAGGTATCAGCCAACTAGGGCAGATAGTGAAGGATGGTGATATGGTTCTCTCTGATGAGTTAAAAAATAATTTTGGTTTAAAAGATGTTGACTTTTTTTTCATATGTACAACTGAAATCAATTTTGCAGTTACTCATTTCAAAAAACACCACAATATACAAACAACAATATAATTTGTTATCCACTGCCTCATAGGACTTATTCATAGGACTTATATCACACCAAACAAACTAAAGAAAATGGATAATTCCCTCTCACATTTGTGCTGGCATGGCTGTGGGACAATGTTTTAAAAAAATGCAACATCTTTATCCAAACGTGTAAGATACAAAATTCTTTAAATTAAAGTTATTCATAGGACTTATATCACACCAAAAAAACTAAAGAAAATGGATAATTCCCTCTCACATTTATGCTGGCATGGCTGTGGTGAGGTAGGCACCCTGATCCATCTACTGTGGCACTGCCTTTCTGTGAGGAGTTTTTGGAATGAGGTTACCTCAAGACTTTCTCTTATTCTTAATGTAGAAATACCACTCTGCCCACTTGTCTGCCTTCTTGGCATTAGGGTAAGCGTAAACATACAGTCAATGCTTGCACAGTGAATCATTGCATTAGCCTTTTTGTCAGTTAAACGAATTAAAGGATGAACTGGAAAATACATAAACCGAATTGTTTTAGCATTGACAATTGGCTAAAAGAGTTCATGGCTTTACTGTCAATAGAATGAGCAGCCTCAGGCCTCTCTGAATTTAACTGTGGACATGCGCGGATCTACTGGGGTGGCATAGGGTGGCACATGCCACCCTAAAAGAAAGCCTTGCCACCCCTGCTGCCACCCCAATTTGCAGCGTCGAATTTGGCATTTTCCATCGAGGAACTCCAATGTCTGATTGCCGTGAATGCAGCACAACATGACGTCAGAGCGACAGCGAGCGGCTGCAGCGCCGGCGCAGTAAGACACTGATTTGTTTTGAAAAAGCGAGGGAGCCAGGAGTCGGGAGGAAAGAAGACACAGGAGGAGAAAGGTAAAAACTGAGCAAATATCTATATGTCTGTCTATCAAGAAACGTAATGATAATGAAAGCAAAGTGCTAGTATAGTTGCAGTGCTGATTTTGAGATTAAAAAATCAGGTTGAAGAACGTTGTTTTGCTAACTATAGCCTGTGAAATTACTCTGAATCTTACAGACATGAAGAGGAAAGGTAGCATTTGCAATTTTTTTTCACCAAAGAGAAAGGCGACAGAAATAGAAAATGAACAATTGAGCAAGGGTGATGGAGAGGATGAGGTGGAAGGAGAGAGAAAAGACAAAGACGAGGTTGAAGGAGA
>NW_024621981.1:0-2267 GCF_008729295.1 Plectropomus leopardus
TTTCAGCTGTTTTTGGGACATGTCAAATTTTGACAATTTTGCCATACTATAGCCTTGCTTTTTTTGTCATTTTTTCGACATGCTATATAATTTTGTTTTGGGCCGTTTTTGCAGGTTTGATTGCTATGGCATGTCTCAGCACGCTATTGTATGCAGTTTTAATGCGTTTTCAGCTGTTTTTGGGACATGTCAAATTTTGCCAATTTTGCCATACTATAGCCTTGTTGTTTTGGTCATTTTTTCGATATGCTATATTATTTTGTTTTGGACTGTTTTTGCAGGTTGGATTGCTATGGTATGTCTCATCACCCTATTTCATGCGGTTTTGAGGTGTTTTAAGCTGTTTTTGGGAAAAGTCAGATTTTTACATTTTTGCCATACTATAGCTTTGGTTTTTTGGTCATTTTTTCTATATGCTCTTTTATTTTGTTTGGGGCTGTTTTTGCAGGTTTGAGTGCTATGGCGTGTCTGAGCACACTATTTTTTTTGCAGTTTTTATGCGTTTTCAGCTGTTTTTGGGACATGTCAAATTTTAATATTTTTTGCCATACTATAGCCTTGCATTTCCTTTCATTTTTTTGATGTGATATATTTTGGTGTTTTTGGTCATTTTTTGCAAATTTCTCTGCGATGGTGTGTTTTATGCGGTTATTCTAGACGGTTTCCAGCTGTTTTTGGAACATGTCAAATTTTGACATTTTTTGCCATACTATAGCCTTGCATATTTCGGTCAGTTTTTCGATATGCCAAATTTTGGTGTTTTTGATCATTTTTGCAAATTTCTGTGCTAAGGTGTTTTTTAGAAGGCTATTCTAGGCTGTTTCCAGCTGTGTTTGGGATGTGAAATGTTGACATTTTTGGCCATACTGTAGCCTTGCATCTTTCAGTCATTTTTATTAATATGCAAAATTTTTGAGTTTTTTGTTGTTACAAAACCAGCTCGCAATGCGGAAAAGGAAAGAGACACACACACACAATCACTGGATGGGATTGTGAATTAAGGTGTATTTATTAAAAAAGGACATGTGGATATTAAGTCCAAAACAGATAAGGGCCACCAGGTGCTGTCAAAGCAATGAAATAAATATAACAAAAAGAGGACTCCTTCAAGTAAAACTGGAGCTGATTATCTAAAGCTACAGTGACAAACTCAAATATCTCTAAAACGAAACCTAACTAACGACTATAGTGGCTCAGTGAAAAACAGAAAGACAAATGACTAGCACCCCTGAACCTAGTGAAAGTAAACAGTTACAAAACCTATGGTGAGTGCAGCACAAAATCAGTATTTTCAGTAATCAAGTTCGCTTACATTTTACACAATTCACAAGCAACAACTTAGCAATGAAGAGGTATGGGGGGTGTCAACCATGATTAGAGCACACCAGATTATTATAACCGCCGTCCCTCCAAGATTGGTGGAGCCCCGCACCGACCAGCTGCACAAATCACCAGCCACTGGGAAGGCCACGCCCTCTGGGGACAGCTGTAACTCAATTGGATGGTTAGACAGGACACATACATACCTCAACATACAGCAAGAGGAGGGGATAAGAGCTCACGGATCAGGGTTGTGACATTTGGGTAGTTTTTGCAAATTTCAATCTATAGTGTGTTTAAGAAGGCTTCTCTAGGCAGTTTCCAGCTGTTTTTGGGCCGTCAAATTTTGACAATTTTGCCATACTATAGCCTTGCTTTTTTTGTCATTTTTTAGACATGTTATATCATTTTGTTTTTGCATTTTGATTGCTATAGTGTGTCAGGTTTGATTGCTATGGCGTGTCTCAGCACGCTATTTCATGCAGTTTTGAGGTGTTTTAAGCTGGTTTTAAAACATGTCAAATTTTGACAATTTTTGCCATACTATAGCCTTCCTTTTGTGGTCATTTTTTCGACATGCTATATTATTTTGTTTTGGGCTGTTTTTGCAGGTTTGATTGCTATGGCGTGTCTCAGCACGCCGTTTTATGCAGTTTTAATGCATTTTCAGCTGTTTTTGGGACATGTCAAATTTTGACAATTTTGCCATACTATAGCCTTGCTTTTTTTTGTCATTTTTTCGACATGTTATATCATTTTGTTTTGGGCTGTTTTTGCAGGTTTGATTGCTATGGCGTGTCTCAGTACGCTGTTTTGTGCAGTTTTAATGCATTTTCAGCTGTTTTTGGGACATGTCAAATTTTGACATTTTTGCCATACTATAGCCTTGCTTTTTTGGTCATTTTTTCGACATGCTATATTATTGTGTTTTGGGCCGTTTTTGCAGG
>NW_024621982.1:0-5841 GCF_008729295.1 Plectropomus leopardus
TAAAGAACATTTAAAAACACTGTGAGAATTTTTTAAAGCCATATTGCACAGCCCTACATAGAGTCATACTCAGATTTTCACATGAACCATCTTCAACCATCCATTCAGTTCTGACTGAGCACAGTGGCCTCTTAAACGAGCTGTTAGCTCTCCTCTTATATTAGCAAAGAACAGTATACAAAACATTCAGGGAGCAATGTGTCATTTTTCCAATGTCAGATACATTTAATCAGCATTCATGTAAATATAAGTATCAGTTGAGACTCGGTATCAGCAGTACCAAATATTAAAGATTGGGATTACAGCCAAAAAGAAGTTGATTGAGGCATTCCTAATTAAAACCAGTAAAATACAGCAACAAAGTGTCTGTTACCACGATGATCTGCAAACACATTTTCAATAAGCTGTAAGAAATGTCCATAAAACAACTCAGTAGAACTACAAATGTGTCTGACTCTAAAATGCTTCAAGTGGGCACCGGAGCCGAGTTCCAACCTGGGTAATACATAAAGCCATGACAGTCTGAAGAGTGATGCTGTAGTTTGTAGTCTGGTGACGACTCAGCAGTAAGACAAGGACTTCTCCACCAGTTTCTGTTAGCTGATTGTGCATATCCAGAGCGCCAAAGTTTTTCTTGGATCTGTGATCCCGCTTGACAAAGGAAGTGCATCCTTGAATTTTTTTCCACCTTGAATGGGAGACGGAGCAAGTATTTGTAAGACAGAAGTGTGATGTGGCCATACTTTAAGGCGTGGTCGCCCAGAAGAGATGACTCAGCAATACGGAGCAGAAGAGCGACGCGTGGAGTCAACAGGACACTCCACAAACACATGCCACTGCAGATCATTTCCTAACAGATCATACAAGGACTTCTGACTGGAAAAGCATCATTAAAAATCACTGTGCATACAAGGCCGATTCTCTTCTGTCCCCCTGCAGAAGGGACAGTCCTATCTGAGAGCCAGTGTGTGGACCTGGTAGATCTCCTTTGGGAAGTTCATTTGTTGCTCCTCGTGGATGATGCGGAGTCCCGCTCTGCCTACAAGACTGTGAACTATTTCAAGGTCGCGGCAGACGCTGCTGTCCACCTCATCAGGGACCACGCCCTCATATGACACATTGTCCTTAATGACGATGAGGCCGTTGGGCCGCAGCGCCTTCTGGCAACGTCGCAGGAAGTCCACCAGGTGGTCGTCTGTCAGGTGGCCTGAGAGGAAAAGTCAGAGGGAAACTAGAATTACAGCCTTGTGGTTTCATGCCTCCACACACCCGTCAAGTTAAACCTACAGTGTACATCCATGTCTGTGAAGAACATGGATATGTAACGAATTCTTAAGTTATGGCCAAAAACAGGTTTTGTGGGTTCCAGTAAACATTTGTGCTGAATTTAAAAAAGTTCCCTCAAAATGAGACAGATGAGGTCACAGTGACTTTGACCTTTGACCATCAAAATCTATCAGCTCATCACAGAGTCGAGGGTCGCATTCACACCTGAGCTGTTTGGTCGGTTTTAAATGGACCAGAGTTCGTTTCCTCGGACAGTCCGGTTCATTTGGGGGTGAAAGATCAATCGAACTCTGGTGGGGACCAAACAAGCGAACTCTGGACCGCCTGAAAACTGGGGTCTCAGTTCACTTCCAAGTGAACTCTGATGCGGTTTGTTTGTGATGTGAATGAAAACGAGCTGGCCACAGGACGTTATAATATGAGAAATGTGATTTTATCAGGATTTCTAACGTTGAACCAATAATTAATCCATCTGCTGATCATGAAATCTTTCCGTGGTCTCATGGTTGATCCTGTCAACGGCCAGCCCCGCCGCTACGGGCACGCGCAGCAGCACAGGCGCGTGCTTTAACATTATTATCAATAATTTAAACAGTTACATGCCTCTGCTGAGCAAAGTTTTTTCAAAAGTTAAGCTTATTAAAACAAAAGGACATGAATGTCTAACTGGCCTCTCTGTCATCGGTGTCACTGCAGGACTCACTCAGTAGCTGACACAGAATGACCTGCTGAACGAGCTCTCAGCAGGTGATGCAGACGTGTGTCTCTGTAGACTTTAGCAGCTGCTGAAAAATACCTGTTTTATATATTTTTCTTGTAGTGGAACATTTATGCAGAGTTTATAAAGTGTTGTGATTTGTCTTTTATAACGACGCAATTATGATCACGCACCCAAAGCGGCCCTGATAACGTGATCGATCTGCAGTCTGAAAATAGCCGCCTAATAATGCTTATAATCAGTTTCATCATTTCTCTGCGAGTTCTTTGTGATGTTAAAGATTATAAATATAAATTCAATCACGTAATTTGATTAATTTGAAAAATTCCCTCAACATGATCACAAGAATGGGGTGGATGTACGGAAAATGTCATGACTATGCCACGGCGTAAGAATGTTGTATTCTTTGACCACAGAGTGCTGATTGAGTGGTTTTGCAATGCTTGACTACTGCGCTGTCTTAACTCAAATGCAGCAGCGAGGTTTTAACTAGATTCAAGCAGACACAAGCAGGTACTCTGATCAAGCACAATCAGTCCTCTCTCATGCCTAAGACTTCAATATGCCTGAAATCAACAAGGTCCTACAACAAGTCCTCTGACCTCAGTCTCTCTTCAAAAGATATCAAGGAAGGAGCTTGTCTATTTCAAATTATTAGTAGTATTATAATATAATTATTGCTGACTGATGGCGGCCATCGCAGCAGACTCACCAATGACCCACTGGATCCAGATGACATCATAGCGTCCATTCTCTGGTACAAAGTCCTGCAGGCCGCAGCAGAGGTAGTTACCCACTCTCTTGCCGTCCTCTCCCAGGTAAGTCTTGGCTTTGTCCAGGAACTCCTGCGTCACGTCCACCAGGTCCACGGCCTTGAACAGAGGCAGCAGTAACCGTTTGGTGATCCTCCCGATGCCTGCTCCACAGTCCAGAGCGCAGCCCGTGCCCGTCTTCCCTTCCCCTTCCTTCAACGAACACACAAGAAGTCACTTAGGCTACATTCAGACCGCAGGCAAATCCAGACTGTCCGCACTGTCATTTACAAGAGATCAGATCGGATTTGTTGCATTCGCACATCAGCGATCTGTAATGATCTGCATGGGTTGCTATGGAAACGACGTAGGCGTCAGTACGTGCGCTGGTGACGCGGATTACCAATACGGAAGTACAAGCAGAAAAATGGAGATACAACATCTCGCCATCCAAATACTCGAGTTATCAAGGCGCACTGTTGGACTCCTGCGCCGCACCACACAGACACAGCGACGGAGGGAACTGTTTCGAGCTGCAATCATGGCGGGTTCCACCGTGCAGCGAGGGGTTTGGTGACATCCGTAAAGCAGTGACTTGTGGGAGTATGGTGTGTCCATTTCCGAATGCGCCGCGGGATGTTTGACGAGGTGTGTGCGTGTCTGATATCCGATTTGAATGAGCAGAGCGTCCAGACTGAAGACGCATCTGTAGAAATCTGATTTGAATCACATTTCAAACCACCTCCACATGTGGTTTGGATCAGATTTGCTAAAAATCAGATTTCATGTGGTTATTTGCTGTTCAGACTTCATAAAATCAATCTGGATATGGCAAAAATGGGATTTGGACTGGCACTCTGAACAAAGCCTCAGTGAGACAAAGCTGTGACACAAGCTGCTTCTGTCGGGGTGACAGCGCTCTGAAAGCAAAGAAGCACCGAAAATTACAGCTCAAAATGATGAGTATGAGTAACTATAACATTCTGAATATCTTTTCTGTATATAGTCGTGTTAATTGGGGCGAGGAAATATGGCTGAAACGCTGTCTGAAAACTTTGAAAAGTTTCTTACACCAAGGAACTTCTGCAGGAAAGCCTTGGATCCATTGATGTCGATGCTGGAGATGCTGCCGTAGCCTCCCAGCATGCCGTCCACTGTGGGGGGGACCTCCCTCCAGTAGTCCTCCGCATTGGAGTAGAAGCTTGCCTCATGCTCTACTTTGTCATCCATCCTGTCATGGCAGACAAGCAACACAGTTTAGAAAATCACCGTTCAGTTTGTACCTCCGTTTTGAAGTCACAGTACGGTTTGGGGGGGAAAAAGGAAAAAGTTGCTGGTTGTTAATTAAGAACATTCGTTTATTTAGTTAAACAATGACAGTTAAACAGCTGTCAGTGTCTCAGCAAATGTTTCAAAAGTAATGAAACATAGAAAATAACATGAATCAGTGTGTCCCCTGGGTTTACTGGTATGGTTGTGGTTGTCATTGACTCATTTGTTAACCAACATCAAGCTTTAAAAAAAATATTACACATGAATACTATTTTCTACTTTCATTGATTAATTTTTAACCAACATCAGTTCTTATCATAAATATCAAATATTCATCAATTTTCAGAATTTTAACCCCGTAAATGTCAGGTTTTGGTCATGTTCGCTATGTTTTTAGATGAAAAAGACACACACAAAAATATGATTGTCAACATACTACATGTAGATTACATTGATTGTGATGGTGCACCTAGTGGAAATAGCATGTATTTTCTGCATATGCCAAATATGGTAAGTTGAAGGGTAGGGTTAGGGTTAGGGTTGACATCATCAGGTGGAAAACAGTGGAAAAACTCAGATTCCAAGTCAAAAGCCCAGAATGACACACAGAAATAATACAATGCATGTTTTTATGCTTTGATGGCTGTGGGATCAAAAATGTCAGTCTGAATGGGTTTCAATGGAGCATTTTTTTTTTTACCTTAACAGTCTGAATGTAACAATTTAGTTTCCACAGTGTATTTTAGACTTATTGTAGGAGCTGAGCTGGAAATTCCAAAATTATAGAAAAATATACAGTCTTCCCAAAGTGTATGCCATATGCATGAACTATTAAATTATCTAAAAATGAAGAATGAAAAGCATGTAAAATGCACCCAACGGTCCCTCATGAGTTAAAGTACCTCTATATTCAAAATGTACAACCTGTCAGAATGCAAATGTGCTTTGCAGGTTTCAGTGTTGCTGTTTCTCTGGTTTCTGGGCTAGTTATTGTTTCATGTCAGCTGACATTTAACTGCACGGCTCCATTTAATACTGTAGCTGGAGGGTGTTCATTCATATTCATTTGGCTCTAATGGATGTATCTATAAAGATGGATAATAAAACCTCACTTCAGCAATGCTTGAACTGGCTGTCAGGGGAGGTCTAACACACACACACACACACACACACACACACACACACACACACACACACTCTGCAACCAAATCTGGTAACACTTAGTAGTTCAGCTGTCAGAGCTCATCTTGTGACCAGGGCAGAGGGCATACATTGCCTCTGAGGCTCCAACCAACATCTCTCTCACACACACACACACACACACACACACACACACACACACACACACACACACACAAGCTGAATGGATGAGACTAGGCTTGATGACACACACTTCAGTCTGCCATACTAACCATATGTTCCATTAAGAGACCTCATAACATACTAATAAATTGTTATGACACTCAGGTGTTGACATTAACTTTATAATAAAGTCTATAGAAAACATACACACAGACTTCAAAACAACACGGTACACTGTATCTTAAATTACTACATGCGTAAAATGCCCTGAGGTTCCACCATAGAAAGTTATCTTTGACTAATTAAGGTATTAATAGTGTTTGCAGAATTCAAATCATACTGACAATAATAACTTAGCTATAGCAGCTATTACAGCTCAAACAACATGAAGCCAACATCATGACCATGGAGGGTTTAACCCTTTGAAACCTTAGCAAATTGGTTTGACTTCTTTTGAAAACAAAGGTGGAGAAAGGCAGTAAGCAAACTACATTTATAGTTATTATAATT
>NW_024621983.1:0-1257 GCF_008729295.1 Plectropomus leopardus
GAGCCACATACACTGTTGGTTTCCTTATTGATTCAGTCTGAATTAAATAGCAGATCGATGTACTTAAATTGGCAGATTTACTGGATGTCAGAATCTCATTCCTGGCTGTTAGAGGACTACCTTAAGCTATTGCTTACATGTGTTGTCAGTTATTCCTGTTTCTCACTTCTTTTTCTCACTCGTGAGCGTTGCATACATGAGTTAACAAACATTCAAACTTTTTTCATCCAAGGTTGCGCTGAACCAGAATCGTCCTGTTGCCGATTGGAGTACGTCTAATTAGGATACAGACTCACAGTGTGAGCCACATGCTGGATGAACTCCTAGCTGAACTAAATCATGTCTCACAAGGTATGTAGCAAAGTGGAATCACACTATGTGAACTGGTCTGAAACAGAGTGGCCCAGGGATGACATTTTACTGTAGGATGACACAGATACTATAATATGCTCTATTATAGTAAATATACTGTAATATACTATATTATAGTAAATATACCTTATAGCCTCTCGCTCTTGTGTAACCAAAGACCTTATTTCAGCCATCTTACCTAAAATCCATTCAAAAAACCCATTGACTTTGAGATGAGAGGAACCGGAAACTCAGGATTGCTAACTTATTTGCAGGTTTCAGGAAAGAAAAATATAATAGTTAGTTCCCTTAAGGAGGACTCATTTCTTCGGTGCTCTGTCACAGTCAAGTCTTTCTTTTAGTCTAACAAATATTACATATGTTATACATTTAAATTGTGTATGACTAAAATCGGAGTGTGACTAATTTGTCTTTTTTGTTTCTCCTGTACTAATACAGCAAAGGAAGACATAGATGACCAACGGGAAACCACTGTAGAGGGACGCCTGCAGGACAAAAAAGATGGATGCAAACAAAGTATGGCAGTGGCGCATAACGCATGTTAAGAAATATTCAAGGCGTCCACAACCATTCTATCACAGCTACAGAATTGGATTGGACTTTAATGTAGCATCCAGCACAAAGAAAAAAATAGACATACAATTAGTGACAAACGCTGTCATACTTGAGGTCTGTGACTTTGCTAAAACAGTAAACAAGGGTAAAAGTCGTTTTCTAACAAACATTCTAGAGAAAAATTTTGATCTTGGCTTGGAAAATGAGCAACAGTGGATTGATTTTACTGCTCGAATTCATTACAAAGTCAGAGAGCTGATCAGGAAACCTCCTGAGGATAGAAGTGAAGTTTTCGCTCTGTTTGACACATCTAAGCCAGAATGTAACAGC
>NW_024621984.1:0-3977 GCF_008729295.1 Plectropomus leopardus
TAACCTTTAGGGACTGTTTGCTGCATTTTATCTGCTTTTCATTCTTTCTTTTTTTTTATTTTTACTGTGTTCGTGCATATGATATACATTTTGCCAAGACTGTGTATCTGAGTGTAATCAGTGAATTTGCAGCTCAGCTCCTACAATAAGTCTAAAATACACTGTGGAAACTAAATAGTTACATTCAGACTGTTCAGGTCAAAAAATGCTCCATTGAAACCCATTCAAACTGACATTTTTGATCCCACAGCCATCAGAGCAGAAAAACAGGACTTGTATTATTTCTGGGTGTCATTCTGGGCTTTTGACTCTGAATTTGTCATTTTGACTATTTTCCACCTGATGAGGTCATTTTGACCATATTTGGCATATGGAGAAAATACATGCTATTTCCACTAGGTGACCTGTCACAGTCAATGTAGCTGCTGATCACTGACATATCCCAGACTGTCAGCAGCTACACTCACACACTGACATATCCCAGACTGGGATACTAACAATTAAAAAAATTAACTTAGTATGTATTCAATTTAAATAAATAAATAGCCATAAAGTCGGCATGTTAGTAGTCCTCTCCTCCGTCACAGTGGGACCTTTGATCGTCTTGTTCGTTTGTTTTTGGACGTGGAAATGTTGTTTTATTGTATAACATCCGTAACAGTGTACCCTACACTACAGAGAAAACACCGATTGACGGAAAATCTCGTCAATGGCAGGGAAAGAGTTAAAAAAAGAGAACGAAACAATGGGTTAAACCCTGCTGCTGACTGATGACATGTTGTGGACTGATCGAGCAGCAGCAGTTTGACACGCAGTATAAAGCAGTGTGTGTAGGACTGGTGGAGTGAAACCATGGCAACACGGGACAAATCAAAGCAATTTATGCTTATTGTTATCGGTTCTATTTATCGGCCAAAAATTTTATTATCGGAATTATCAGTATGACGTCATAAGTCCCATTATCAGACCGATATTTATCGTGCTTCCCTAAAGATATCATTTTAAGTTTGTTTTGTCTGCAGGGCAGTATGAGTGTGACTGTTTGACACTGCACAAAAAATAATAATGTATAAAAAATCGATGTAGCTGCTAGTCGCTGACATATCGCAGGCTGTGTAGTAATATGTGATAATAACATTAATGTATAATATTTTTCAAAGCTTGATTTTGAAAAGCGCAGAGTGATTCAAGTGTGTGTATCACAAACAAAATAAAATATAATAAAAGGCTGATTTTGCTTAATTTAAAAGAGAGAGCAACAAAGTGCACAAAGTTTATATGATGCACTTGCAGCTAAAACAGCGTATGAGCAACACGGCCACAGAAGGACTGGATTGATACTGAAACAACAAAGAGGACACCGCGGCTCCTCCGTCCTGAAGGAGGACGTTACGGCGTCACGAACATGTCAGCAGTTTTCAGTCACGTCAACATCACAAGCAGGAGGCCCGAGGTACGAAGACAGGATGTGTAAACACCCAAGGATCCCGAACCATCCTCAGGAGTTCAGCTAAGGCTAAGGCACACACACACACACACACACACACACACACACACACACACACAGTCACAGTTACATCATGTCGTGACTGTGAGCACTGTAAGGCTCCTGCAGGCAAGTCTTCAGAAGTTTCAGCAAGTGGTCAGAGGGGTCAGCGGAGGAGGACGTCCTAAGGTGTGTCAGAGTGTGTGTGTGTGTGTGTGTGTGTGTGTGTGTGTGTGTGTGTGTGATATTGAGAGAAGAATGTGCTGACGGCATTTGAAGACTGCAGAGACGACTCTGCGACAGCACAGCGAAGAGGCTGTCTGCGGCTCGTGGGAATTCTCTTCCTCCTTTTCGTAACACGATGTAAGAGAGAAAAGAAAAGAAAACAAAAGAGGGTGAAGAGTTACATGAGGTGAAGAATGAAGAAACCAAAGGAAGAGAGAAAAGAGAAAAAGGTCAGTGAGAGGGATGTGTTGTAAAGCGGTGCTAGTTTCAGTAATGGAAATTATTACAAGTATGTTCGTCTGTTACTTTTTTCCTCTGACAAACTCAAGACGTTGAGGAGTTAGAAACAGATCTCGATAATGGAGACTAGAGGCGGGTTTCCATCACAGATTTGAGCAAAAAAAAGCAATATTTTCAAAATGTCGATAAAACACAGTGTTGAGATGATTGTGTTTCCACTGAG
Source organism: Plectropomus leopardus (assembly GCF_008729295.1). NCBI lineage: Eukaryota > Metazoa > Chordata > Actinopteri > Perciformes > Serranidae > Plectropomus > Plectropomus leopardus. Next base: position 2,175 of record NW_024621984.1, read on the forward strand.
TGATGTTGTATGACTTCTCCTCTGGTGATAACATCCCAGTAACCATGGCGATGGATGTGAAAACATTAGCAGCTTTATTTCTATTGCAGCCACCGCACTAGCCGTCATTATTTCCAATCCAAGGACACGTAGGCGTGTTATGGAGCCATGAGGGAAAGGCGAGCCCCTTATACGTGGGAGCGGCCACGTGTGAGGGATTTCTGGGAGATGTAGTCCACAATTTCACAGAGGAATTGTGGATTTAAAACTTCCAGATGATCCGCTCACTTTTCTCAGAGTTATGTGATGCAATAACAGCTCCCGTAGCTCCTGCTGCATCATGAGGGAGCCAGTTCCTGCTGACAAGCACACAGACACAGCATCATGTGACCTCATAGCATCATGTGACCTAGAAAAGACTAAAAGAGTTTCCAGAGCTGTGTTGAAAAATATGGATTTTTCAAATCGCCTGAAATACCACCTCATGGAAGCGTAAACACCTTTCTTTTTGCAAAAAATTTGAGTTTTTTCAATACTGACGTTTCCATGAAGTGTATTTTATATTCCCAATTTTAATTTGAACAACAATGCAAGAGAAGTTGGATAACATCACTCGATGAAAATGCAGTCACCTTGCAACTGTGTTTTATTGTTGTGTTTTGCACAAATCTTTAATGGAAACCCACCTAGTGAACCTGCGGAGAAATCCCAGGTGTCTTACTTTAGTTATTTGTGGTCTCAGAGTTTTTCAGATTCTGAGCTTTTAAAACGATGATCAGTCAGTGTGTGCTCAGACATCATCCGTTAAACCTGTCAAAAACTCCTCGACTTTGCCTAAAAGTTTACCTAAAAGTAATGACTTAAAGTCTACTTCAGTATTTTGAGTTTTCATCGACTAAACTATGCCGATTAAAAATGACTGAAATGCAACTAAAACTAATAATCATTTTCACCTATAGATCAAAGATTTTGATTAAAAAAGCTTCAGAAATTAGCGCCGATAAAAAGAATTGTGAGTCGCGCTCGTTGCCGTCTTTCTTCACTTCTCTCTAATCTTCTGGACGTCCTCTCTCTGATTCTTTTTATCACACTGATTTTAACAAATCTTACACCAAACTACTTTTCCTCGCTGCTCTAAAATGTTCAGCTCACAACGATAAAATCTTCTTCCAAAAGAAGAAGTCACTGTGTGTGTGTGTGTGTGTGTGTGTGTGTGTGTGTGTGTGTATTCTTCAGTGAGGGTGTTTGTGGGGTTAAAAGGATAATGAAAACCATTTTCACAAATTTTATTAGCTTTTAAGTATTTCAGTTTGTGCATGTGAGCTCTCAGCGCTTCTCTCTGAAGCTACAAACTGGAGATCTGTGTGTATAAAATTAATGCCGTTCTGATTTTGTGAAGCATCTCCGTGAGTTCTTGCTCTCAGAAAAAAAAGCAAAGGTTGAATGTGCGGTTGGTACCTGCTGGCAGATTGAGTTTGGTGTGATGACTCGGTTTAGCGTTGTGTAAAATCTGTTGTAATCAGCAGATCTTCAGAGTTTTTAAAACCAATTAGAATAAAAATTAAAGTTTTCCAGCAGCTGATTATAAACTTGAGTTCCTGTGTAGAAAACTAGCACAAGAAAGTCTGAACCAGTGAGATAAGGTGAAGAACCCACAGCTCCTCATCGATTTTAAATCCCAGTGAATAAGAACATTTAAGTGAAGTAAAAAAAACAGAAATATTAACAGTGTAAAAGCTTGTTGTGTCTGTATATATTCTGCTTTACGTATTTACATCTTTGGAGGAAAATGAATCAGCAGCTAATTACTTTAATGAAAAAAAA
>NW_024621985.1:0-2444 GCF_008729295.1 Plectropomus leopardus
TTTTGGTCGTTTTTGCAAAATACTATGCTATGGCACGTCTTGGCACAGTATTTTATGCTGTTTTGAGGTGTTTTTAGCTGTTTTTGGGACATGTCATATTTTGACATTTTTGCCATACTATAGCCTTGCCTTTTTGGTCATTTTTTCAACATGCTACATTATGATGTTTTTGGTCGTTTTTGCAAAATACTATGTTCTTCGCATGTATTGGCACACCATGTTATGCTGTTTTGAGATGTTTTCAGCTGTTTTGGGGACATGTCATATTCTGACATTTTTGCCATACTATAGCCTTGCCTTTTCGGTCATTTTTTCAGCATGCTATATTATGATGTTTTTGGCCGTTTTTGCAAAATACTATGCTATGGCACGTCTTGGCACAGTATTTTATGCTGTTTTGAGGTGTTTTTTAGCTGTTTTTGGGACATGTCATATTTTGACATTTTTGCCATACTATAGCCTTGCCTTTTTGGTCATTTTATCAACATGCTATATTATGATGTTTTTGTTGTTTCTTGCAAAATACAATGCTATTGTGTATCATGGCATGCTATTTTATGTTGATTTGGGGTGTTTTTAGCTGTTTTTGGGACGTGTCAAATTTTGACATTTTTTGCCATACTATAGCCTTGCCTTTTCGATCATTTTTTCAACACACTATATCATGGTGTTATTGGCCACTTAAACAACAGTCTATGCTATGGTGTGTTGCCTCACGCCGTTCTATGCTGATTTGGGGTTTTTTCAGCTGTTTTTGAGACATCATATTTTGACATTTTTGCCTTACTATATTGTTACCTTTTCGGTCATATTTTCATTATGCTATGTTATGGTATTTTGGCATGTTTTCAGCTGCTTTTGGTCAAAGTAAAAATTTTGAAATTTTTTGCCATATTGTAGTAATGCCTTTTTTGGCAGTTTTTTTTTCTATATATTATATTTGGATGTTTTTGAGACATTCTAACCTTTCTTTTGTGGTTTTCAGCTGTTTTTGTTTTTCATGTAATATTCTGACATTTTTTCAAGAAAGTCAAGCAGAGGATGTCCTTCTTTTGATCGCTGAAGAAATTCAACCTGCCAAAGACAATCATGGTGCACTTCAACACAGCCATCATTGAGAGTATTTTCACCTTCTCCGTTACAGTGAGGTACACTGCAGTCACAGTGAGGGACAAGAAAAGGCAGCAGCGTATCATCCTGCAGAGATAGTGATTGGCTGCCACCTGCCATCTCTCCCTGACCTGTACACCTCCAGGGCCCTGAGGCGTGCAGGTAAAATTGTGGCTGACCCCTCTCACCCCGGACACGGAGTTTTTGAGACCCTCCCCTTTGGCAAGAGGCTGCGGTCCATCAGGACCAAAATGTCATGACTTAAAAACAGTTTCTTCCCCTCTGCTGTCACTATCATGAACAACACACAGGCTCTCCCCCACCTCCCACATGACACAGGCTCTCACCCAGCCCCAGAGACTGAAAATATCTTATTAATGTTCAGCTGAATCCGTTTTTATGTGTGACATTAACACACACTGGACTTGATTTCTTTACGCTGCACACTATAGGTTAACATAATTATTTAGACTTAAGATATTTGCTCTGTAACGCTACTTCTGAAAAACTGTACAAGCCCTCCATTGCACCATTTGTACATGCATTTTGTGATCTTTATATTCTATTTTGTCATTTCATATATTTAAATTGCTTTTGTATTTATTATCTTATGTCCTAATGTATTTAAAATCACTATTATTATTCTTTCCTTATGTTAATTGTTTTGCACCAAAACAGAAAAGTCACATTCCTTGTATATGTAAATGTATTTGGCAATAAAACCAGATTCTGATTCTGATTCTGAAATTCTTATATCTTTGATTAATATTACTTGAAAAATTGAATATACATACTGAAAAAAGAAGTTGTTGTTACATTTGTTCACACAATCTCAAGTTAAAAATACTTTGCATTAAATTACATATTTTTAAATAGATTCTATATTACGGCGTAATTTTTTTTGACATTGCTACATGATGATGTTTGTGGACATTTTTTCGAAATTCTATGGTATGATGTGTCTCGACGTGCTATTTTATGCAGTTTTTAGGTGTTTTTAGGACATGTCATATTTTGACATTTTTCGCCATACTATAGCCTTGCCTTTTCGGCATTTTTTTTTACATGCTATATTATGATGTTTTTGGTGATTTTTGCAAAATACTATCCTGTGGTGTGTCTTGGCATGTCATTTTATGCTGTTTTGAGGTGTTTTTAGCTTCGTTTGAGACATGTCACATTTTGCCATTTTTGCCATACTATAGCCTTGCCTTTTCCGTCATTTTTTCAACATGCTACATTATGATGTTTTTGGTCGTTTTTGCAAAATACTATGCTATGGCACGTCTTGGCACACTATTTTATGCTGTTTTGAGATGTTTTTAGCTGTTTTT
>NW_024621986.1:0-1746 GCF_008729295.1 Plectropomus leopardus
TATAGTATAGTATAGTACTACTACTACTACTACTGCTGCTGCTGTAGTGTAGTGTAGCATTAGACTATAATATAGTGTTGTAGTATATTATAGTAGTGTAGTAATGTAGTATTGTAAAGTAGTGTAGTGTTGTAGTATAGTAGTGTAATGTAGATAAATACACACAGACACACATGCATATAGTACTCTACATTATACTATACTATATATAGTTTAGTGTTGTACTATACTACAGTAGTGCAGTACTGTAGTATTGTGTAGTGTACTATAATATAGTATAGTAGTATAGTATTGCAGATACACAGACACACACACACACAGTTTAATACATGTTCTAAAAACTTTAAACCATTCAAAGAAACAGAAAAAGACTTAAATGTTTCTCAGAAAAAGTTGGCACTTGATGTGTGAGGTGACGGCTGGACTCACTCAGCACTGCAGCTACAGTTTGTCAGTTTAATGCCAAACAAAGCAGCATAATTAAAAACTCTTTATGCAGAAATCCTGATTTGGAAAGTGACTAAAGCTGTCAGATAAATGCAGTGACCTCAGAAGTTCAGTATTTCCCTCTGAAATGTGGTGGAGCGGAAGTAAAAAGCAGCATGAAAGGAAAATACTCACTGAAATTGGAAATAAAAAAAAGCATTGACTGCAGTGACTCTGAAACTGCCTCCAGACTCATCAGTGAAGTGGAGGGAGCGGACAGAGGGCCTCTGATTAACCCTCAGGCCGCAGCTGTGAAGGCCTCAGCGCGTGAAGACACGCACACACAAATAATAAAACCAAATAAAACGCATTTTAACAATAAATACATGAAATAAAATAAAGCCTCTTTCATGCTCTCAGTAAAGCTGAAGGCACACACAGTTTAAGACGTCACAACATTGAAACAAACAAAGCGCACACACTGACCGCTGCTCAGAGCTCAAACCTGACCACGAACTGACCTTCATCCAGTCGTCTGAGACACTCTTCCATCTTCAGACGCCGCCGTCGCCTCAAACTGAGCATTTTATCAGCTTTAAAGTTGAGTTTGTGCTGCTGGCTGGAGCCTCGCAGCAGCCTCTGTGTGTGTGTGTGTGTGTGTGTGTGTGTGTGTGCAGCAGCTGCAGGTGTGTGAGGCTCCTCATTAACTAAACTCTGACTCTCTTTGACTCTCTTTGACTGTCAGAGCAGAGAGGAGCTGCTCACAAACATCACTCAGACTGTCAGAGACTCTCTGAACTCTTCTCTCACATGTTTGACATCAGGGATTCAAACTTCCTGCACTGAAAAAAAAGCTCCATCCTGCAAACTGCATTGGTTAAATCTGCACAGGTGGACGGGGTTAAAACCTGCAGCCAATGGGATCATGACAAACATTTTGACCAGTCTCCCATTGGCTGCTTCAATTTTAAAACCTGCTGCAACAGGAAGTGCATCACATTCAGGAAGTGAGGGCACCCTTTCAGAATAAACTTTATGTCATGCGCTTTCATGCATAAAATGCAGCACAGAGAGCTTTGCAAGAAAGAAATGATACAACATAAAAAAGCATAAAAACAAGGAAATCAATGTAAAATAAAATCCATAGTTAACTGTTTAAAACCTGAGCAAATTTGTTGATTTCTTTCAAAAACATGAGAAAAAGTAGAGACACTAACGAGAAACTGACCCAAAACATAAAAACAAAAACATGCCTGAAATTTTATTTTCAAAAAGGTAGAAATGAAATAAAATGAGATAAAATACAATAAAAATAAACAC
>NW_024621987.1:0-3659 GCF_008729295.1 Plectropomus leopardus
TCCTTCCCCACCTGAGAGGTGACATTCCACGTCCCCAGAGCTAGCTTCTGCAGCCGAGGATCGGACCGCCAAGGTCCCCGCTTTCGGCTGCCACCCAACTCACATGGCACCTGACCCCTATGGCCCCTCCTAAGGGTGGTGAGTCTCTTCGGGATGTGCCATGGCCCGGCCACCAGGCGCTCGCCTTCGAGCCCCACCCCCAGGCCTGACTCCAGGGGGGGCCACAGTGACCCGCATCTGGGTGAGGGAAACTCCGGACCATTCGTCTTTTTCATCATAAGGGTCCGGTGAGCTACACTTTGTCTGGTTCCTCCCCTAGGACCTGTTTGCCATGGGTGACCCTACCAGGGGCATAAAGCCCCCGACAACTGAGCTCCTAGGATCACTGGGACACGCAAACCCCTCCACCACAATAAGGTGGTTGCTCAGGGGTGGGCTCCTCCATCTCTGGGGCTGAGGTTGCCAAGGTGGTCAAAAAGCTCCTCGGTGGCAGGGCCCCAGGGGTGGATGAGGTCCACCCAGAGTTCCTCAAGGTCCTGGATATTGTAGGGCTGTCGTGGTTGACACGACTTTGCAATCATCGGGGGCAGTCCCCTGGACTGGCAGACTGGGGTGGTGGTTCCGCTTTTTAAGAAGGGGGACCGGAGGGTGTGTTCCAACTACAGGGGGATCACACTCCTCAGCCTCCCTGGTAAGGTCCTTTCGGGGGTACTAGAGAGGAGGGTCCACCAGATAGTCGAACCCTGGATTCAGGAGGAGCAATGCGGTTTTCGCCCCGGTCGTGGAACTGTGGACCAGCTCTGGACCCTTAGCAGGATCGTTGAGGGTGCATGGGAGTTTGCCAAACCAGTCCACATGTGCTTTGTGGACTTGGAGAAGGCATTCGACCATGTCCCATGGGGAGTCCTGTGGGGGGTTCTCAGGGAGTATGGGGTTTCGGACTCCCTGATACGGGCTGTACATTCCCTGTATGACCGGTGCCGGAGCTTGGTCCACATTGCCGGCATTAAGTCGAACTCGTTTCCGGTGAGGGTTGGACTCCGCCAGGGCTGTACTTTGTCACCGATTCTGTTCATAACTTTTATGTCGGTCGATCTGCATTCCTACCCTCACCTATGGTCACGAGCTTTGGGTAGTGACCGGAAGAACAAGATCGCGGGTACAAGCGGCCGAAATGAGCTTCCTCCGTAGGGTGGCTGGGCTCTCCCTTAGAGACAGGGCGAGAAGCTCGGTCATCCGGGAGGAGCTCGGAGGAGAGCCGCTGCTCCTCCACGTTGAGAAGAGCCAGATGAGGTGGCTCGGGCATCTAATTAGGATGCCTCCAGGACGCCTCCCTGGTGAGGTGTTCAGGGCACGTCCCACTAGTAGGAGGCCCTGGGGAAGACCCAGGACACGCTGGAGAGACTATGTCTACCAGACGTGGCCTGGGACCGCCTTGGGATCCCCCGGGAAGAGCTGGACGAAGTGGCCGGGGAGAGGGAAGTCTGGGCTTCCCTGCTTAGGCTGCTGCCCCCGCGACCCGACCCCGGATAAACGGAAGAAAATGGATGGATGGATGATGAGTGAAGAAAGAAAAGCACCTAAAATGCAACAAACAGTCCCTAAGGGGTTAAACTTTGTTTAAAAAATGACCAATAAATTTACCTTCTACCTTCTTCTACATCCACTGCTGATGACGAGTCCTGAACTTCGGCTGCAGTCCTCAGACAGTTTAAAAACCACATCAGAACAGGATCCGGGACCAGAAAACATCCACACTAACATCGTCCCGGCGTCTGACTTCTGGGGGTTAAAGTGATGAATTACTTTGGCAGCAGTGGCGTCATTCGGCCGTGTGAGGCTTCGGCCCCGAATGTTTTTAGAAATACATGGATCTTAATATATGATGTGAAATTTTAAGTTCCAATGACAATTTCTGTTTTTATAGTTTCTGTCTGTGATAAATGTTGTCATTGTGATGATTTTTATATTAGCAGGCTCGCACACTGCGAAGGCATTTTCTTTAAAAAAAATCACAAATTTTTTTTTTAAAAACACCAACAACAAAACAATGCCAGACTGTTTTTGAAAGTTGCTTAAAAATATATTTTTTATAAAGCTCAAAAAATAACAATAAATTGCAAAAGAACTGAAAAGAAAACAGAGTTACCAAAGACATGTTAAAATCACCAAAAATAACATCAACAGCCACATTTTAAAAAAATAAAATACAAAAAAAAAAAAAAAAAAAAAAAAAAGGAAAACAGTCATCAAGTTTTAAAGAAACCATTCTAAAGCATGTTAAAAAGGGTTGATAAAATAAATACAAATACATCCATTTAAGTTGCATCTCCCCTGAGCCAAAATTAAAAAAACAAACAAACATATGAGTCCCCTCCCAGGGCACACCTCTCCCCTCTCATAAATAATAAACAGTCCCTAATGATGATGAAGAGGATGATACAGAAGTCTGGGCTCAGCCTCCAGAGTCCTCAGATTTTGGAAACACCCTCAGTGTGACATAATGCTGCCACCTGCTGTTTCATAATTGCACCACAAACTACAAACAAAAAATAGAAGGTTTAAAACCCGTTTCCTGCTGCTGGATTGTACTAAACACATCACCCCACACAAAAAACTGCGCTTTTTCTTTATGCCAATATGTCTATATATATATATATGTCCATAACATATGTTTGTATGTATTTATATACACCATGTCTATATTTTCTGTCTTTCTATTGCCCGATTATTTAATTCATGTACATATATATTTTTTAGTTTTTTTTCTCTTTTTTTTTCTATTCTCTTTGTCCTTTCACTATTTGCACCATGGACATGAAGAGAAATGCAATTTCAATCCCTGTATGTCCAACAAACATTGACATTAAAGGTGACTTTGACTTTTTGACTGGACAGACAGAGACAAAGACAGTCTGAGACACAGAGAGACAGAGACGGACAGAGAGAAATAAAAAGAATAAGCACCAAGACAAAAGCAAGATCCACAGAGAAAAACAGGGACACAACCCCAGTCCCCCACCCCATGGTTCAGCAGATGGTTCAGCCCGCCTCCCCACCCCCAGAGGGAGACAATGGTTTGAGCTGAATGAGGAGACACAGTTAAAGGAGCAGGCCGCTGTTTTTACAGGATTTAACCCTTTCATGCCCTCACATTTTTTGTCATTCCATCACAGACATCAGCTGCTTCACTTCAGTGTTTCTGCTGATCCAATCATTGATCAGTAACTGATCGATCGGTGATATCTGATAGTGTTTGTGCTGATCCAATCACTAATCAATGCCTGGCTGATCAGTGATATCTGAGGAGTCTTTGCTTCTGCTGAAGCTTTTCAACACCAGAGACTGTTTGTTGGTGCTTTCATAACAAAAGTTAAAATGTATTTTTCACGTGAGGCTAAAGATTTAAACGCAGAGACCCAAACATTTAAACGTAGAGACCCAAACATTTAAACGCAGAGACCCAAACATTTAAACGCAGAGTACCAAACATTTAAACGCAGAGTACCAAACATTTAAACGCAGAAACCCAAAGATTTAAACACAGAGATCTGATCCTAATGCAATAGAAAATAAAAAAAAGTGAAAAATCGAGACACTCTGACTCAGAGCTCTGCTTACAACACACACACACACAGCTTTTAGACTGAAAAAAGCAG
>NW_024621988.1:0-3580 GCF_008729295.1 Plectropomus leopardus
TTTTTTGACATTTTTGCCATACTATAGCCTTGCTTTTTTGGTCATTTTTTCGACATACGGAATATGCGTGTTTTTTGCCGTTTTTGCAACGTTCTATGCTATGGCGCGTCACGACACGCTATTTTATGTAGTTTTTAACAGTTTTTAGCAATTTTTGGGATATGTCATTTTTTGACATTTTTGCCATACTATAGACTTGCTTTTTGGTAATTTTTTCGAGATTCGAAAGGTGCATGTTTTTTGTAGTTTTTGTAATGTACTATGCTATGGTGTGTTTTGACACACTATTTCAAGTAGTTTTTAACAGTTTTTAGCAGTTTTTAGGAAATGTCATTTTTTGACATTTTTGCCATACTATAGCCTTGCTTTTTTGGTCATTTTTTCGACATATGAAATTTTGGTGTTTTTGCCGTTTTTGCAACATTCTGTGCTATGGCATGTCTCAATACGCTATTTTATTTAGTTTTTAGTAGTTTTCAGCTGTTTTTGAGAAATGTCTTTTTTTTGACATTTTTGCCATACTATAGCCTTGCTTTTTTGGTCATTTTTTCGACTTACAAAATTTGCATGTTGTTTGCAGTTTTTGCAACATTCTATGCTATGGCGTGTCTCTACACACGATTTCATGTAGTTTTTAACAGTTTTTAGCAGTTTTTGGGATATGTCATTTTTTGACATTTTTGCCATAGTATAGCCTTGCTTTTTTAGTCATTTTTTCGACATACGAAATTTGGGTGTTTTTTGCAGTTTTTGCAACATTCTATGCTAAGGCGCGTCCCAATATGCTATTTTATTTAGTTTTTAGTAGTTTTCAGCTGTTTTTGAGAAATGTCATTTTTTGACATTTTTGCCATACTATAGCCTTGCTTGTTTGGTCATTTTTTAGGCTTGCCATTAAACAGTGATGTTGCATTTCATGCAATGGCGTTTCTCAACACACTATTTTATGTAGTTTTTAACAGTTTTTAGCAGTTTTTGGGATATATCATTTTTTGACATTTTTGCCATAGTATAGCCTTGCTTTTTTGGTCATTTTTTTGACGTGCCATATTTTGGTGTTTTTGGCCTTTTTTGCAACTTTCTATGTTACGGCGTGTCTAGGCATGCTATTTAATGCAGTTGTAAACTGTTTTCAGCAGTTTTTGGGACATGTCATTTTTTGACATTTTTGCCATACTATAGCCTTGCTCTTTGGTCATTTTTTCGAAATTCAAAATTTGCATGTTTTTTGCAGTTTTTGAAACGTTCTATGCTATAGCGTGTCGACCCACGCTATTTTACGTAGTTTCTAGCAGTTTTTAGCGGTTTTTAGGAAATGTCTTTTTTTGACATTTTTGCCATACTATAGCCTTTTTTTTTTTTCATTTTTTTGACATACAAAATTTGTTTTTTGGGTTTTTTTTCCCCATTTTTTCAACATACTATGTTATGACACGTCTCAATACGCCATTTTATGTGGTTTTTACCAGTATTTGGGAAATGTCATTTTTTGAGATTTTGCCATACTATAGCCTTGCTTCTTTGGTCATTTTTTCAACCTACATAAAAGGTTGTTTTTGGCCATTTTTGCAATGTTCTATGCTATGGCGTGTTTCAACGCCCTATTTTATGCAGTTTTCAGCTTTTTCAGATGTTTTTGGGAAATGCTGTTTTTTGACATTTTTGCCATGTCATAGTATGGCATCTTCAGCCGTTTTTTCGACATGCTTCATGCTTTCTTTGACATTCTATACTTTGACGTGTCTCGACACGGTATTTTATGTGGTACTATGTTGCTCCTTCATCATGTTATACTATAATTTTTCTTTTTACTTTTTCAGCTATGTCAGGATCCTCGATGCCGACTTCAGCTCTGCATTTAATATGATCATTCAACAATAGGTTGTGGAGAAGCCCAGAGTGTTGGAGGTGGACACTGACACATCGACTGTACTGCTGTGGAGAAGGTCAGCAAAGAGACGTTCCTGTCCATTCACTTAGTTTATGGCCTGAACGTCATTACAGAATCAGCTTGGCAGCAAGTCACCTTTCAAGGTGAACCTTCAATAGGACTGAAACTGAACACTTGAGGACCTTTCTCAGCCTTGAATCTGCTGCTAATTTGTGCCTTGCTGTGTGTTTTATATGGTTGTTGGCTTGGCTGCTTAATACTATGTCTGAAATGTCTGTTTTTATGTCAGGGATTTGTTATTGTTTGTTTTTATTGTATTGATAATTGTTTTTAGTATATTTATAATTGCCTTTTGAATAGCACAGAAATTAAATGCATTGTACTGAGCTGGTGAGAAAACATATTTTGTTTCATTCTGTGTATGCAAAAAACTAAGTGAAATGAAAAATAAATTCATCTTGAAACTTAAAAATTTGAATCAGTTACTTTATTGGAAGCTTTTTCCACATGCAAAAATATAGTATTTTTTGACATGCTATAGTATAACTTTTCAACATTTGAAATGTTGACTTTTTGGGACCGAAATGATGAAATTTCTATTCTATAATCGTCTTCCAAATGCCACACTGTTTCTTTTTTCGACGTTTCTCACGCAGACTTTTTGGAACATTATTTTTCCAAAAGCACAAAAATATGTTGCCATTTTTACCGTACGATTACCTTGCTTTTTTCGTCATTTTTTCGACATATGAAATTTTGGTGTTTTTGCAGTTTTTGCAACATTCTATGCTATGGTGTGTCTTAATACGCTATTTTATGTAGTTTCTAGCAGTTTTTAGCAGTTTTTGGGAAATGTCATTTTTTGACGTTTTTGCCATACTATAGCCTTGCTTTTTTGGTCATTTTTTCAACTTGCCATAAAAATGCGTTTTTTGCCGTTTTTGCCAAGTTTGATGCTATGGCATGTCTCAACACGCTAATTTATGCAGTTTTCAGCTGTTGTTATCTACTTTTTGGAAATGCCATTTTTTGACGTTTTTGCCATACTATAGCCTTGCTTTTTTGGTCATTTTTTCAACTTGCCATAAAAATGCGTTTTTTGCCGTTTTTGCCAAGTTTGATGCTATGGCGTATCTCAACACGCTAATTTATGCAGTTTTCAGCTGTTTTTATCTACTTTTTGGAAATGCCATTTTTTGACGTTTTTGCCATACTATAGCCTTGCTTCTTTGGTCATTTTTTCGACTTGCCATAAAAGTGCGTTTTTTGCCGTTTTTTTCAATGTTCTATGGTATGGCGTATCTCAACACACTATTTCATGCAGTTTTCAGCTGTTTTTAGATGTTTTTCGGAAATGTCATTTTTTGCTGTTTTTGCCATACCTTGCATAGCCTTGCTTTATTTGGTCATTTTTTCAACTTGCCATAAAATGTTGTTTTTGGCCATTTTTGAAACGTTTGATGCTATGGCGTATCTCAACGTGCTATTTTATGCAGTTTTCAGCTGTTTTTATCTGTTTTTCATAAATGTCATTTTTTGACTTTTTTGCCATACTATAGCCTTGCTTTTTTGGTCATTTTTTCAACTTGCCATAAAAGTGCGTTTTTTGCCGTTTTTGCAACATTCGATGCTTTGGCGTATCTCAACACACTATTTAATGCAGTTTTCAGCTGTTTTTAGATGTTTTTC
>NW_024621989.1:0-4997 GCF_008729295.1 Plectropomus leopardus
AAGAGGTATTTTTTATTTTATTTTAATTTTAACATTGTTCATGGTATATGTATATTGGTTTATGTATATATTTATTTAATTTAATACTGGATATTTGTGAGTATGCATACATATTTTGTTCATAATATGGTGAAACTCAATAAAAATATTCTATGAAATAATATAATAAAATCTAAAATCACGGTCTTGGTGACCCAAAGGTGACCGTTTTTTTTTTTTTAATATAGCTGTATGCTTAGCGAGTGTCTCTGGACGTGGAGACGTGGACCCACCTCCCTCCGTCAGCGTGGAAGACGACCGACTCTTTTCCGGTGCTGATGCAGCCGTTAATGTTCTCCAGCACGCCGGCATTCACCATTTTGTACATGAGCAGACGAGTGCGAGGGTCCACCGCTTGTTCCTGAGGACACGACAGTTTGAGTGTGACGGAGAAACAGCAGTCTGTCTGAGTTATTGTTGTTATTTGTTTGTTATAATGACTCGTACAGCGGTGGAGTGCTCCTTCTTCTCGTGCAGTCTGGCGCTGCGTCGCTGCTCGCTGTAGCAGTGCTGCTTCAGGGAGTTGAACACCTGGTTGGACAACTTGAGGTCCATCCCCAAACCGTCGCCGACATGGACCTCTGGAGCAAACTGATGCAGGAAGAGACGTGTAAATACGACCAACACGCACGCTCCTTTGTACACAAAAGTTTCTGCAGTGCTAAAGTCAGCAAGAAATTCATCCTGAATAGATAATATTTATGACACTGATATAATAATTATCTGGGGAAGATGAAGGGTTTTTTGGGGTTTTTTTCTCATGAATTATTTGTGTGGGTTTCTTTTTAGTAATTAACATTTTTTCATTATTATTATTTTTTATTTCTGTAATTTTTTCCATTTCCTTTTTTAAATTGATTAATTAATTTTAAATTATATAAGAGCACAGTTCACTCTGAGCCAGGGGGAGCTTTAAATTTTTCTTTTGGAGTATTAAGCTGTGAGTGTGTGATTCACTTTTGTACTGGTTGTTATAATTTGTTGTTATACTCTGAACAAAACTAAATAAAAATTTGATGACACAAAAAAGAAATTTATCCTGCAAATTTCTCTTTGGGTTTTTTCAGAGTGTATGAATCTACAAATAAATCTAAACAGCCTCCGTATATGACTTTCTATTTTCTATTATGTTATTCACTTTGATTTATTCATTTTTTTTAATTTCATAATCATCACTTTTAAGTAATTATTTACTGTATGTAGATACTTTAATTTTTGTATGAGCTTGTTTTTATTATTTATGTTTTGTTTTGTTTTCTGCAGGGTGAATACGGTTCTTTCTTCATTTGGTAACGCTCACATATAACGTATAAAACTAGATTTAAAAAAACAATCAATCTAAAGAGCGTGCGTCTTACATTGTCCATGCGCGCCGTGTTCTTGCGTCCGCAGGTCACCTCGTCGTGTTTGGTGGTGATGTTCTTGCCCTTCCCGGTGAAGCCTCTCCTCGGCGTCGTCTGGGGTTTTTCTGACGGATCAAACACAGAAACGCAAACATCTCAACATCCTGTGAGATAATGAAGACACGCGAGGATCTCGAAGTGAACCCTTTGTAACCTGGAAAACTGGCTTTTCTTAAATAATGAAAAAAATTCAAACTTTAGAAAACTGAGTTAAAAAACAAACTAACAGGAAAATAACCTGGAAAATTCCTTAAAAATCATCATAATTCTGCGAAGTAAATTCTAATAAGTGTGATAATCACTATCACTAAGTGTGATAGTTATAAACACAGTTCTTTATAAAATCTAACAGACCTTATTTAAAAATAATTTTCAAAATCTTTGAATTTCTCGCAATTTGCAGGACATTTCCAGCCACGTTGCTCGTTGCCTTTTTCCCCGTGTTTAAAAAAAAAATAAAAAAAAAAATGATTTGCTCCAGGTTTCAAAGGGTTAATCAAATGACAGTGAGAGAAGTCAGATAAATAAATCACAGACATTTCGGTCTCTGACATCGAGTCGTGTTCCTCTTTGGAAACAGAAATAGAAAGTTAAGTTGACGTGTTTAAAAGATGAATTCATGCTTGGAAACAGACTGAGCTGAGGGCTGTGTGTTCTGTCAGGTGTTTCCCTTATTTTGTCCACCCACTGCAGGTGCGTTACCTGCTCTGTAGGGGTCGTGTCTTGTGTCCTGCCAGTCCACCTCGTCCTCTGAGCTGTCGCTGTCCTCATACGGGTGGACCATACGGTAGTTCTCAAAGGAGATGGACACTGAAATAAAAACATCAAATATTTCATTAAAAATCAACATTTTAGTCACTGCAGTCAGTTACTGAGAGTCACGTGTCTTCACACGTGTGTCATGTGTGTCACGACGTTGTTGTTCTACCTTTGCTGTCTCCGTTGAACTTCTTCTCCTCCCGACGCAGCTGATCGTCAAACTCGCGGTCAAACTGCATCTGAAGCATCTGAGCGAGCATCAGGTCGCTGGTCGTGTCAGAAACTTCATCTGAGAACAACAGATCTGCAGCGGGACTGAAAGACACGGACGAGAAGAGCGGAGACATGAAGGATAAACGAACAAACACAGAAAGAAAGACAGAATAAAGGAAGAAACAATGAATCAGCAATGAAAGGATGAATGAAGAAAGAACAAACAAAATAAATACATAAGAATAAAAAAGAACAAACGGAGAAAGAATAAATGAGCAAAAGAGAGAGAAAAGACAGATGCAAAGATTTTATTTAATTTGGCATTTTATTTGAGAAAAAACCTCAAATAAATTGATTAAAGATCAAATAAAAAAATGTCACACAGGTCAATAACACACACACACACACACACACACACACACACACACACACACACACACACAGGTGAGCGTACTCAGTGAGCGCAGGGAAGGCGTTGTTCTCCTCGTCCAGCTGTTTGGCGAGCTGCTCGCTCATCACATCAGTCAGAGAGCAGGCCGGAGGCGCCGGGGCCACTGAACCCCACGGGCTCTGAAAAAAACAAAACAAAACAAAAAAACAACGACATTATAAACTTATTAAAGTTATTTTCTTACTGAAGGAGTTTGTTTTTGTTTGGGATTCATTTATGTCGTTTTTGGCCAACAGGATTGTATCCCCGACTGACAGGAAAGCATTATATAGATAACAATGGAAGGGTTTTTTTTTGCATTTTATTATTATTGTTATTATTATTTTCTTGGTTTATCAGTTCATTGATCTGTCTGTGCATTTAGTTGAGAGTTGGCAACAAATCGGTCATAGCACCATGACACACAAAAAGAAGACACGACAAAAAAATAAAAGAATATAGAAGAAGAATAGAGGAATACAGATTGTTATTTAATTCTTAAAATCACAGTTACACCTCGGTACATCATCTGCACAGTGTGACTCAACAGTTTAACCCTCAGTGACTCATAACTGGACAGAAATAATATCAGAGATGAAGCTGAGACAAGTTCAGACATGTCTGAGCCGAGCCCCGCCCACTCCACACTCACAACATTTAGAGAATAAAATATTTAAAATTACAACATACTTAATAATGTAATTATTAATTCACACACATATCATGGTTTTAAGAATAATTAAGAGCAGTGAGGAATTCTGTGGAGGCTAAATTAAAGGTGAGAAAAAGCACTGAGGTCACAGTTTTCTTTAAGGAGCTATTTTATTCCCCTTTTTATTTTAACAACAAATTAACAAACAAAGGCAGGTTAAATACTCTAAAAATCTGAGTGGTAAAATAAGATACTATATAGCTGTATAAAAACATTACAGAGGTGAATTGTAATGTGAGCTCTATAATTATTAAAGTTTTATTAAATTGTTTAAGTTATAAAGGGGCGGGATGATATAAGTTTATACTTCCTTCTCCTTTTGGCTCATGTAAATGTTTAACAATATTTATTTCTGTTGTTTAAGAGAGTTTGAGTACTGAGAGTTTGCTTTGGGATTACTGTTCATTTTAATAATTTCTCTTGGTTTTGATTTTTTCAAACGTTGTAAATAAATAAAAACAAAACAAAACAAAACACAACGAAAATGTAAAAAATTAATTAATTAATTAAAATACAAACACATAAATAATTATTTCTAAGATTCAAATTACAAAAACGAAATGCAAAATACATTCATAAATAACAGCTGATACAATAAAATACAGAAAGTAAACACAAAGGATTTTAAATATTGTAAAAATTAAAACTTAATCTATAATACATCTTTAAATTAAAAACGGAATCTAAAAAAACCCTAAAAAACAACTTTAAAAATCGATAACAATAATTACAGATGTATGGAAGACAAAAACAGCCACAAATTTGGCTTCAATAAAACCATCAGCCGAATGAAATTTACTACAAACCGCATGAAAAGTGGTAGTATTGTTATGAATCTAACTCTGTAGATATATTTATAATGTTTTTCCAAACTGAGAGTTGAGTTAATCCAACATGGCCTCTTTAACAGACTTCTCCTTAAAAGGCTGAAGTTAGCTCGCTAACGCTAGCGTGCTAGGTAGCTAACTGACTTAGCTTCGTCAAATTAACAAAAAACAAGACTCAAACACAAAAACAGCTCAACAAAAATATCTTCTTACCTTTGGTGCTTGTGCTGCGACTCCCGTTTGATCCATGATTACAGAGATATCGATTAATCGACCGTTTCTTTAAAGAGTGAATGGTGGCTAGCCGATGAGCTAACGTTAGCACGCTCCGGAGGGGGCAGATCAGGCGACTAAAATGTCCCGAAAATGAGACTGAAGACGAGGTCCCGCGGTGTGACACGTACACACGACTGTTGTATAAACTGTAGTGAGCGTGAAAAGATAATTTAGGAGTTTTTAACAACGTTTTTTAAGTTAAAAAAGAGGTTAAAAGGAGGCAGAGAAGCTTTCAGTGAGGAGTCTCCCAGCTGAGTGGACTACGACGCAACAGGAAACACGTCACGTCCGAGGACGCTACTGCACGCCTTCATAATAAAAGCCCTCATGCTGTCATC
>NW_024621990.1:0-4976 GCF_008729295.1 Plectropomus leopardus
ATTTATATATATATTTAAGTTTAGGCTCTGTATGTCACCTTATTTTCTTTATGTCTCTATATATATATGTGTCTGCATCTATAAAATCACCAGAGTTTTCATTTTTCACGGATAAATAAATAATAAAAAAAAGGTTTAAAATCAGATGTTTTTTTAATCCACTTTTACAAAATTAAAAAAGAAAACATATTGATCCAAAAACGTTTTAAATGTAGAAATATTAAGTTTTTATAAAGTATTTCTAAACAAACCGTGAGTGACCTGACGTTTGTTCATCATGTCGTTTTGGAGATTTGCTGAGTTTTATGAGCAGGCGTTGTGATGATTTCATCGTGCGATTTTGCGCGGCGGCTAACGGAGCGCAGTGATGTCATCGTGAGCGAACAACGTGATGAAAGTGAAGAGACGAGCCGCAGCTTCCTGCTGCACACAGAGGGAACGATGGAGCTGTTTTGGGTTTTATTTCAGATCGATATGTGTACAGAAGTATGAGAAACATCTCCTGCAGCCACGGAGAAGTTTTTGGGAAAATTCTGTCACAATTTCGGCAAAACACCAAGTTTGCGCGGCACGTAAGGTCAGTTAACCCGAAAAAAGTAAGAACATTCCCTGAAAATCAGGGAGAGAAAAGTCAAAAACAAACAAGCCAAAAAACTCAAAATTAATTCGATAAAGTGCAAAAAACAAATTTTTTTCTTTTCTGTATAATTAAGAGAATTATCATTTTCTTGTCATCTTTTAATTTATTTATTTTTTGCAGATTTCTTTTTACTCATTTAGTTTTTTCCCTTTTTTCCTTTTAAAATTTTTTTTAAAGAAATTGAGCCAATTTTCTCAGTTTCAGAGATTTAAATACTCGTAAAAGAGTCTGAACACAGCTCAAGAAATCTGATGTCGACGCAGCTGTTAAAGGGTTAATGTGAGGTGACCGAATGTTGCAGCTTTTATTTTAAAAAAGACGATGCAAACATCGAGCTGCGGCGGCCGGTATCTGAAGGGTTAAACTACCTGCGGCTCCGGCCTCCCCGTCCTCGGGGTAGCGGTGCTTGTTGTAGTACGTGTGGGGGGGTTTGGGGGGAGGCTGTCCCTCTGTGGACGATTGTCTCTCCAGGCTCTCAGCTCTGCTGTCCGCCGGTTTGTTGGAATCGTCCGGAGCTTCGGCCAACTTCTCCAGACTCAGGTTGACCGACGACGCTCTCCTGAACCGAAAAAAGGTGACGTCAGAGAACCGAACGTGCACAAAGCCAGTATGAATAAATATATAAACGTCTCATTCTAAAGTCACGAAAACACAGCAACTCCTACTGTCAGCTGATTTACACTAAAGAAAACACAATTATTAGATCATACTCCATTTCTGACAAAACAACACTGGAGCTTAAAATCCTATTATATATTTTAAAAAAATCTATTTCAGGCATGTTAGACTTTTAAAGGATGACACAGATACCCTGATAAACGCTAAAAAACATAAACTGTAAATAAATAATAAAATTAATTAAATGTTTAATTTAATCAACAATCAATTAATCAATGAATCTATTTGGCAACAAAATGTCAAATAATTGTGAAAAATATTTCTTAAAATTTGTCTTCTGTTTTTTTAACCAACAATCCAAAACCAAAGACACTGAGTTTGTTCTCGTGCACAGCAAAGAAAAGCTGAAAATCTTCACGTTTAAGGAGCTGAAAGCAGAAAAATGTTTGGTTTTTTTTACAGAAAATGATTAAAATAATGATTCAACTATCATAACAGTTGCCGTTTAGTTTTCTGTTGATTGATTAATTGATTAATCGGCTCACAGCTGCAGCTTTAAAGTTATTTTACAAAGATAAAGTGACACAAACTGCTGCAGAGGCCAAAAACGTCTCCTTTTTATAGTCCTAAACACATGAAATAAACATGCAGAAAGTGTATTCATGTCTCCTCTGACTCGTTTCCTCTGCAGAGCTGCAGCTTCCTCTCGGCTGCAGACTGAAGCAGATTCACAGCTGGAGGCAGCCGCGGCGTCGCCCCGAACCACCGTGTGTTTGCCACCATTGTGCACCCGCTGAATGTAATTCGCTTGGTCAAAGAATCTCATCAAAGGAAAAAACGTTTCATTTCTGCGGCCTGGCGCCCACCTGAGAGATGCCCCGTGTCCCCGTCGTGCACAGTTTGAACAGGTGAGAGCCAAAAACTCAAATTACCTGACGCCGCTTGAAGGAAACTGTTCGGTCTGAAACTCCATCAAACACTTCAGCCGTCGACAGACGAAGTTTCTGTGTCCGTGTTCATGCCGCAAAATCATCACGAGAATTTAAATTCTTCTTCTTTCAGGAGAAATTCAGTCAAAGCACGAGTGAAATTAAAAAATATTGATGAATTAAACGTAATTATTTTTTAGATCTGCAACAAAATCACAGCTCAGCGAATCTGAAGTTGGCAATGAGATTAAAATATTTTCCTCATTCCTGTTTTTATTCTGATAAAAACAGAAAAAAAGTTGCTCTCAAAGCCACAAAGTGTTTGAACTCTTTATGAGTTTGAGGCATCAGACACATTTTCATCAATTCAGTTTCGTGAAAATATTAAGAGCTTTTTAACATTTAGAACAAAAACAAAACAAAACTACAATTACCACCCCACGGCTGTACAGCTGTGCAGTTACAGCTGTGCAGTTACAGCTGTGCAGTAACAGCTGTGCAGTAACAGCTGTGCAGTTACAGCTGTGCAGTAACAGCTGACAACGCTTCAAACATGCAAATATTGAAAACATGAACGCTGCACACACAGAAGATCTCCACGATCAGCAGCTCACAGATTAATGTCACCACGCGTTGATGTCGACCACACGAAGCGCTTTCACACTACAAGTCACACAGCAGACTGCAGAGCCGCTTCAGACTCCTCAACTCAAAAAGACGTATTATGACTGTTTAAAAAATGACTAAAAAATATCTACCTTTATACATTCAGCCATCACACACACATTCACACACACATGCTACAATTCTGCAAATCAGAGCAAGCTGGTACCCAAAAGCAACATTAAAGGAAGCAGTTTTGCAACAACCATTGCAGCTACCGACCATTGAGTAACTCTTTAACGCCCACAAGATGCCAATGCAACCCGTCACAGCTCAGGAGCCCTCCGAGCCCTGCCTTTATTGTGAAAGGTCCTATCCATTATCGAAATGCTCAAGCTCGAAAACATTTCTCAAAAGGTAGAAAATTGAATTCATGAGAGAAAAAGAAATCTGTTTTGGATAATTAAAGGTTAGCCACATGAGCAAGGGATGCAGAAATCATCTGACCTGAATTGTCACGACAATGGCAGCAGCCAGGAGCTCCTAAAATCTTTTCGCTACTTTTTTGCTTTTGCTCTATTTTTCCGACTCCATGGCCCATTCTGCTGAAGCATGACTTTTTTACGGGAGAGAAGCACAACATCTGGAAAAGTTGTGTGGGGTTTGGACTGAATGCAGCAGACCAAGAGAGGATCCCCACCAACAGCATACGCCGAGCGGCCAGTCAGACCAGAGGGGAGAAACGAAAGCGAAAAAGGAAGAGAGGGAGGAGAGCCAGCATCAGGGCGAGGCTGACCCGACTGACCGAGAGCTGTTCCTCTACCAAGAGACATGTTAACCCCTAACATCCTGCATCAAGCTGTTGCACTGGATAGACAGACCTTGTTCAGAGCTGACAGGACACAAGAGTATTATATGATGCCATCAGCAGCAACCAGTTATAATTGTCATAGCAGACGCTGATTTTAATCAAATCATCCTTCTATTCCAAAGACGTATTAAGAACAAAAAATGAACCTGTCTTCTACCTGTGTGAGTAAGATTCACCACAGGTGTCAGTGCAGGTCAGTGTGGCCGGTGAAGCACATGATGGGCACAGGTGTTACAGACGGCTGAATCATGCATGGGTGACGCGGAGATCACACGCTTTTTACCGCTCACTATGTTTAAATGTTAAAACTTCTGTCAATACAGACATGCCGTCCACATCATTAGCTTGGTAAGATTCTCCACATTTCAATCATTCAGTTCATTTTAGTGAAACCGCGAGCAACAAAGAAGACAATAACACTGGCAGAGAAAACAAGAAAGATGAAAAAAATTATTCTGATTTTTAGGAGGTTTTTTTTTTAAATCTCTTGTTTGTTTTTTAATTTTCTCTCTTGTTGCTGTTTGTTTGGATTTTTTATTTGGCAAATTTTCCGGTATTTTATGTAGTTTTTGTGTAGTTTTTAAAGATTTCTTGCTAATCTCTACTTTTATTTGTTGTCTTTTATTGTTCAATACCTTCTTCCCATGTTTTAGGACAAAAAAGGGTTTTAAACAAATATTTGATTGTATTTCCCATCTTATACATATATATATATTATATCTATCTGTTTATATGAATGGAAAAGTGAGCACAGGTGAGGATAAGGAGAGAGAGCAGCAGAGGTGGAAACAAGCGTCAAAGCTCAGAGTAAAACAACTTTGTAGCAAAGAAGCTGCTTTTAAGGAAAGAAATGTTTCTGTAAACACAAGCTTAAAGAACCATTTCTTCTGTAAACGTACAGAAACACAGGACCGCATCTCAGCGAAGCCGTTACAGGTGAAACTTTTCACATTACTCGATGATAATTCCTGTCCAAACTTACAGAACCCATCTCTCATTAACGACACAAATTTACCGGCTGACTGAGCTGTCAGACAAACATCCGATAAACAGACTCGGATTCGTCTCAGGCCTCAGACTCTTTTTTAACCCAGTTTCTCAACTTTTCTCCAACACTCATGAATAAATCCAGAAAACCTGCGATAAACATTTATGCTCAAGTTGAAACATTTTCAACCCATAAAAACAAGTCTCGTTCTCACACGTTTCCACTGAATCTGTAAACACACCGAGTCTAAAATTCAATCCACAGCTCTAAGTTTAGGATGAAACGTGTGTGTGTGTGTGTGTGTGTGTGTGTGTGTGTGTGTGTGTG
>NW_024621991.1:0-3529 GCF_008729295.1 Plectropomus leopardus
TTTTTTCCCTAACCCATTTTTTTCTTCCAAACTGTTCACCTGTCCAATCAGCTCATTCACTCAGTCTTAAATTACAGTTGGTTGTTAACTCTTTGTGTGTTTTGTAGCACAAACTGGAGCAGCTTCAGGAGGTCCTTCGATCTAAAGACCAGGAAATAGAGACGGTATGAACATCTTTATAAAATCTTTAAGATATCATTTTTTTAAATGTCTCTCGGCTCCAATTGATCATTTGATGAAAATGTTTCTTAATCTGAGTGTTTTTGTGTTTGTGTTTTACAGAAATCCAACGCAATGATTCATTTGGGAAAAAAGATAGCAGAGGGTTACGACGCCATCAAGGTACGTGCT
This sequence comes from Plectropomus leopardus, assembly GCF_008729295.1. Classification (NCBI taxonomy): domain Eukaryota; kingdom Metazoa; phylum Chordata; class Actinopteri; order Perciformes; family Serranidae; genus Plectropomus; species Plectropomus leopardus. The sequence continues at coordinate 352 of NW_024621991.1, forward strand.
ATTACTCAATCAATCAATTAGACTTTATTATAAAGCACTTTTCATGCAAGTTAAGACCTAAAAAATAGGAGCACTCATTTTAAATTTAGGAACTAAGAAAACACCAGGTGAAGGATAAACCGTATAAATACAAAGATAAAATAGATAAATAACTAACTGAATAAAATGATGATAGTAATAATAAAAGATAAATAAGTAATATACTCAAACTGTAAATTAGAGGTCAGTGACAGGAGAACAGCACAAAGTAGAATAATGAATAATGATAAATATGTTAAAAATAATAAAATGATACAGGAAGTAGTAAAACACACAAAAATGTATAAATAAATAATCAATTGATAAATAAAGTTTGATTAGAAGCCAAACTAAAAAGGTGATAAAGGGCTACAAAGTGTATAAAAAGTAAAAAGTGTGTGTGTGTGTGTGTGTGTGTGTGTGTGTGTGTGTCTGTGTGTCTGTGTGGCTGTGTGCCTGCGTGTGTTTGTTTGTCTGTGTGTGCATGTGTGTGTTTTATTACATTATACCTTACCTTGTATGTGTCGTCTGCAGGAGCTCAGAAAGGATCAGTGGGAGCTTCGAGGGAAGCTGAGCCAGAGATGGGAGGAGCAGATATTAAAGTAAGTTATATTTTTATTGCTTCTTCTGGTAGAACAGTCTCACTGAAGTACATAAGTGAGCAATATTTTAAATTAAGCCAGTCTGCATGTCACAGGTTTATGTCAGTGTTGTGAGTGGAGTTTCTTCACATCTGTCTGTTGTTTATTTTGTTAGAGCTGCACAGACACAGAGGACACAGAGGACACAGAGGACACAGACACAAAGGACACAGCCACTGGATTCTTCAGCTAAGGTAAGTATAATAATCAAACACCGTTATTGTGAATATTCACACAACCAAAAACCACTGACACCAAAAAGTTAACATAATAGCTAAAAACACAGGGGTGTTTCTAGGATTTTGGTTTAGCCATATCTCGGTCGGGGGTGGGGGGGTCAAGGGGGATCCTTCTTTAGGATTTTTTTTTTCTTCTTTTTTTGATTAGATTAATTATGAATTGTGATCAGAACAACGTTAGTTTTTGTCAGTAATTGGTCTAGAGTTTGGGAAATGGTTAAATATATGTATACATATTAATTAGATTTGGGCGGTATGTAATATTTCATAATTGTATGCCTTCCTGAGATTTCACTTGCATATATGGCTGTTCAAGTGGACGGTGCTTTTTTGGATTTTGGATCATTGCAGAAAATAAGCTCTGTGGCAAACAAACATTTATGATATTTACTGGGTTTTTCCAGCAAGATTATCTCCATAAATTAACACAACTTTTAGGATTTTTGAAGCGCAAATGCAACTGCCAGAAGTAAAAAGCTAATGTTAAGATACAAATGAACTACACCATGGTCGTACAGCTTAACGTCACCACGACAACGACGCTGTAAAGCCGTGTTTTCTGCGGTTCGGTTTAATGACATTCTGTAGTCTCATTTAGCCACTTGTTAGCAACCACCTTTTTTATGACACAGCACGTAACTAAGATATTTCCCATATTGTCACAGTGCAAGTAGTGTTTGTCATTGATGAGGCAGACCTTCATCTAACATATGTACTGAAACCCTCTGTTATCTTTTTATAGGATGAAGCGCACAAATATGAAAGGTAAGAAATAATTTTCTGTCTCCCAACAACACTAAAAAATTCGTAACTAAACCAAAATGAAATGTTTAGTTTCCTTTGCTTGTTTGTGTATTGCGTGTTTGTGTTCAGCAGGTGGAGTCGTGTGAAGGCTGCGCTGTGGAAAGGAGTGAAGACGGCGGGATGCGTCACCTTGGGTGCCCTCCTTTCTGTGGGTGTCATGGCCTCCATGGTGCCTGTCTGTATCAGCAATGATCCTGACTGCAGCTTGGGGAACGTTGCTTACAACTTGCTGAAGATCTACAGAGAAGTCCAGCATGTACCCCCCGCTATCTATTAGAACCTAGCCTGGGGTCCTTTCCAGAAAGCAGGTTTAACTAAATCTGAGTGTAACTCTGAACTGTGAGTTAATTCACTTTGAGACAGAGAACTGAGACTTTTTAAGTTTAGCTTGTGTGCACTAAATGATAAAAGCATCATCAGTGGAGCTGGATACTACGATTTCACCATGGCAACACGTAGATAAACAGCACAGCCTGCATTTTAATCCGGTGGACGTGGAGATATTAATAATTAGATTGTGAACTCCACTGCCACAGTTTGGCAGGATTATGATGAATTTTTTACATATTGTAGACTGCGCACATTCAGCCTATCTTTAAAAAAGAGCCTGAGACAGAGCGGGAAAAGTGTCACACAAAAAAAAAGTACACAAAAAAAAGTTTTAGAGATTTTCAATAAAGCATATTTGTTTAGTCTGACAGGGACAAACACAGGCAGCAACTGCATATCCAAAAATAGCTGAAAATTAAAAAAAAACAAAACATACATACATACCCATTTTTAGGGGCTGTTTACATGGCAACGGTTCTGAAACATGAAGTGTTAAACTTAAGTTGCGGTTTGGCCTGTCTTTCACATGACAATGACGTTATAGGGGCCTGAGAACGCAAACTTTTGAAACCGGGTTCCAGATTGTAACTTTTTTTAAAAAATGCAACCAGTTGTGAGAACGGTGACGTCACAGCCGCACTTTGCGCGTGCTCATCATGTTTCAGCGAAATAGCCATGCATTGGGAGGAGGACAACAATAACAAAAATGGCAGCCTAACAAGCTGTGTTTGTGCTGCTGACTCTACTGAGGTTATTGTTCATCATCTGTTAGTTCTCGTGCGTTCGTTCATCATCATCTTGTTCTTTTATGCTCTCCGCTCTGGAGAGGAACACCTTAGTGCTTAGGTGCGTGGCGTTCCTCTCTGATGTGTCATAACATCGCCAGCTACTTGCCTAACATGCATACTGCAGCGTTTTGGGTTGTTTTTGTTGATTTGTGTGCACAAATTTTCACAGTGTTACCATATGACTGATGCTAGGGAAAGACTTTAACGTTTTTAGTTGCGCCGTCCTGGTCTGAACGTGGCCTTACAATATAAACTGAGATGTCACATGTAACACATGAAAATGCGCTGACAAACTCACAGCTGTTGTCAGCAGGGGCATGTTTAGCAAGTGACCTGGGGTTGGCATGGCCCCCCCCCT
>NW_024621992.1:0-1742 GCF_008729295.1 Plectropomus leopardus
CTATAGCCTTGCTTTTTTGGTCATTTTTTCAACATGCTAAATTATGGTGTTTTTGGCTATATTTGCACGTTTAAATGCAATGGCGTATCCAAGCAAGGTATTTAATGCTGTTTTAAGGTGTTTTTAGCTGTTTTTGGAACATACCATTTTTTGACATTTTTGCCATACTATAGCCTTGCTATTTTGGTCATTTTTTCAACATGCTATATTATGGTGTTTTTGGCAACATTTTTACATTTTAATGCTATAAGATTTCTCAGCATGCCATTTCATGCTGTTTTGAGGTGTTTAAAGGTATTTTTGGGATATGTCATTTTGTGACATTTTTGACATTCTATAGCCTTGTTTTTTTGGTCATTTTTGGATGTTTTTTCAACGCTGTATACTATAACATGTTTCTTCATGCTATACTGAGTGGTTTTCAGCTGTTTTTTTGACATGTCAAATTTTGACATTTTCCCTTTACTATAACCTTGCTTTTTTAGTCATTTTTTAACATGCTTTTTATGGGGGTTTTGGCCATTTATGGATGTTTTTTTCAACATTGCACACCATAACAGTTCTCAACATGCTATTCTAAGTGGGTTTTAGCTTTTTTTTTGGACATTTCATTTTATGACATTTTTCGTCATACTATAGTATTGCATTTTCTTTCATTTTATTGACATGCTATTTTATGGGGGTTTTTTGGCCATTTTTGGATGTTTGTTCGACATTGTACACTGGCAGTTGTCGACATGCTATTCTAAGTTTGTTTCAGCTGTTTTTTGGACGTCATGTTTTGAAATTTTTCACCGTACTACAGCAATGCATTTTCCTTTATTTTTTCGACATGCTGTTTTCTGGGGTTTTGTATTGTGCTATATTCTGCCATTGCTTATTAATTAATATATTTTCCTTCTGACTTCTGACTGCCAAGTTGGGTCAAAGCCTGTCATCCTGTGGGGTGTCCTGTATTAAATTGTCATTTAGAACAAATTTCCTGCAACTCCTTATCACATGCAGTATTCTATTATAGTGACATTGAGGGTGTGGAGAACAGCATAACTTTCCCTACAAATGCCAATAGCCCACCATCATTCCCACTTAGAGAATGGGTGAAATCAAAATAAGGCAGTTAGGCTGAGGCACCAGGCCCCCAAAAAAGCCAAATCTGCCCCTGATAAAATCTAACATAAACATCATATGATAGAATGTTGACTAAAATACCTCCTAAATATCATGGTATAGTATGTTGTATTTATTTTAAAAATCCATCTAAAGCCTGACTTTTGAGCCGCTAATCCTATTAGCATGCTTTCAAAAGTCAAGCATAGTGGAGAATCTGAGTTTTCCACCGATATCAGATTTGCCCGGTTGAGACGTCCACACGCTCCGCACTGAACGTGCTTACATCATCAATTTCTGCGCATTGATTCGTCAGAGAAACCCAAGTTATTCAGTCCTCTGAGCCAAACAGCGAGGGCTGTGAAGGCTTTGTCCCGCCTCCTGTGTCCCGATTGGATGACAATTGCAATCTCCGTCTGTTCTTCACGGAAATTTGAATACACACGGAGGGAAAACAAGACAGAGTACATGTGTTTGTTTACATGGAAATGTACCCCAAAAAAAACATAGTAGCAAGACGGAGCTCAGCAAAAAGCAAAACCAAGATGTCAAAATGACGGTGAACAGCTGAAGAGGTGCTGGAAGCATTTTTTTTTTTCGAAGGAGCGGCCTCGCGACGCTGCAGCTGATCCTCA
>NW_024621993.1:0-1560 GCF_008729295.1 Plectropomus leopardus
TTGCAAGGCTATAGTATGGCAAAAATGTCAAAAAAATGACATTCCTGTAAAACTGCTTAAAACCATTTTAAAACACATCAATCGTGTGCCGAGACACGCCATAGCAAAGGATTTTGCAAAAACATCACAAAACACCATTAAATACCACGTCTAAAAATCCATCAAAACTGAAAGGCTATAGTATGGCAAAAATATAAAAAATGCTATTTCCACGAAACGGCTTAAAACTATTTAAAACCACATAAAATAGGGTGCTGAGACACGCCATAGCAAAAGAAGTTGCAATAACATCACAAAACACAATAAAATAACATGTCCAAAAAAACACCAAAAATGCAAGGCTATAGCATGGCAAAATGTCAAAAAATACCATTTGGAAAAAACTGCTAAAAAAAAACCACCTTAAACCACATCAAATAGTGTGCTGAGACACCCCATAGCAAAGGATTTTGCAAAAACATCACAAAACACCATTAAATAGCACGTCCAAAAATCCACGAAAATTGCAAGGCTATAGTATGGCAAAAATGTCAAAAAGTGACATTCCCGAAAAACTGCTTAAAACCATCTTAAACCACATAAAATAGCGTGCTGTGACACGCCACAGCAAAAGATGTTGCAAGAACATCCCAAAAAAGCATTAAATAGCATGTCCAAAAATCCACCAAAAATGCAAGGCAAAAATGGCAAAAATGGCAAAAATTTCAAAAAATACTATTTCCAAAAAATGGCTTGAAACCATTTTAAACCACATAAAATACCGTGCCGAGACACCCCATAGCAAAGGATTTTGCAAAAACATCACAAAACATCATTAAATAGCATGTCCATAAAAATGCCAAAAATGCAAGGCTATAGTATGGCAAAAATGTCAAAAAATGACATTCCTAAAAAACTTCTTAAAATCATTTTAAACCACATCAAATAGTGTGCCAAGACACGCCATAGCAAAGGATTTTGCAAAAACTTCCCAAAAAACCATTAAATAGCATGTCCAAAAATCCACCAAAAATGCAAGGCTATAGTATGGCAAAAATGTCAAAAAATACCATTTGGAAAAAATTGCTAAAAAAAACATCTTAAACCACATCAAATAGCATGCTGAGACGCGCCATAGCAAAGGATTTTGCAAAAACATCACAAAACACCATTAAATACCACGTCAAAAAAGCGATAAAAAATGCAAGGCTATAGTATGGCAAAAATGTCAAAAAATGACATTCCCGAAAAACTACTTAAAACCATTTTAAACCACATAAAATAGCGTGCTGAGACACGCCACTGCAAAAGATGTTGCAAGAACATCCCAAAACACCATTAAATAGCATGTCCAAAAATCCACCAAAAATACAAGGCTATAGTATGGCAAAAATTTCAAAAATACTATTTCCAAGAAATGGCTTAAAACCATTTTAAACCACATAAAATTGCGTACCAAGACACGCCATAGCAAAGGAAGTTGCAAGAACATCGCAAAACACCATTAAATAGCATGTCCAAAAATCCAAGAAAATTGCAAGGCTATAGTATGGCAAAAATGTCAAAAAAATGACATTCCTG
>NW_024621994.1:0-1130 GCF_008729295.1 Plectropomus leopardus
TGTTTTCAGCTGTTTTTGGAACGCGTCATTTTTTGACTTTTTTGCCATACTATAGCCTTGCTTCTTCGGTGAATTTTTCATCATGCAATATTACTGTGATTTCGGCCGTTTTTGCAAAATTCTTTGCTATGGCGTGTGTTGGCATGCTATTTAATGTGTTTTTCAGCTGTTTTCAGCTGTTTTTGAGACATGGCATTTTTTGACTTTTCCACCTTACTATAGCCTTGCTTTTTCGGTCATTTTTTCAACATGCCATATTATGGTGTTTTTGGCGATCCTTCCAATGTTTTATGCTATGGCGTGTTTTTGCACGCTATCTAATGTGATTTTCAGATGTTTTCAGCTGTTTTTGGAAAACGTCATTTTTTGACTTTTTCGCCATACTATAGCCTTGCTTTTTGGGTCAATTTTTCATCCTGCAAAATTATTGTGTTTTTGGCCGTTTTTGCAAAATTCTATGCTATGGCGTGTCTTTGCACGCTATCTAATGTACTTTTCAGTTGTTTTGAGCTGTTTTTGAGACATGGCATTTTATGACTTTTTCGCCGTACTATAACCTTGCTTTTTCTGTCATTTTTTCAACATGCCATATTTTGGTGTTTTGGGCGATTTTTGCAATATTTTATGCTATGGCGTGTCTTTGCACGCTATCTAATTTACTTTTCAGTTGTTTTCAGCTGTTATTGGGACATGTCATTTTTTGACTTTTTCGCCATACTATAGCCTTGCTTTTTCGGTCATTCTTTCAACATGCCATAATTATGGTGTTTTTGGCAATCCTTCCAATATTTTATGCTATGGCATGTGTTGGCACGCTATTTAATGTCCTTTTCAGTTGTTTTCAGCTATTTTTTGAGACATGGCATTTTTCGACTTTTTCGCCATACTATAGCCTTGCTTTTTCAGTCATTTATTCAACATGCCATATTATGGTGTTTTTGGCGATTTTTACTACATTGTGTGCTATGGCGTGTCTTTGCACGCTATGTAATGTCTTTTTCAGCTGTTTTCAGCTGTTTTTGGGACATGTCATTTTTGTACTTTTTTGCCATACTATAGCCTTGCTTTTTTGGTCATTTTTTCAACATGCCATATTATGGTGTTTTTGGCGATTTTTGCAATATTTTATG
>NW_024621995.1:0-6806 GCF_008729295.1 Plectropomus leopardus
TTCTTAAACTTTCTGTGCTTTTTTGGTTTTCATAAATTTAAAATAAAGAAATCATCAGTGAAATACTGTAATGCATGCAAAGCTGAATACTGGCTCCGATCTCTGATTCGATTCCGTAAAATAATTAAATATAATTTTAATTCACAGGTGCATCTAAAAAAGTTAGATCATTAATTAACAGATTAGCGTAAAAAAAGTAAATTTTTCTTCATAATTTAATTCAAAAAGATTCCCTTCATATATTGTATTTCATCTCACATAAATTTAAATATTTCAAGCCTTTTTTGTTTACATTTTGATGATTATGGCTTCAGAAATCAGAAATCCAGTATCTCAGGTTATCAGAATATTTCTGAAGATCATTCAAAAAGTGATTAACAATAAAGAAATGTCCAACTTCTGAATATAAGTATGTAATAAGTACGTTTATTTATATACTCAACACAGCTCGGCCTTCAGATCGTCGGTATTTTTGGGTCCGGTGCTTCTTACATTTTGAAATATGTTTTGTTTTTGTTTGTTTTTTACATATTTTTAAGTTGGAGGTTATAATTATCAAAATTTAAAAAGAAAAATGCTTGAAACATTTTAGTTCATGTAATGAGTCGAGACTATATTAAATTGTCATTTTCTTAAATAACTGATGGAAAATATTGAACTTTTTCAAAATATTCTGATTTTCTGAGTTGCAGCTGTATGTTGTTTTGGGGTTTATCTGCCTAAGGGACCGTTCTCTATTTATCAGAGCAGAAGGGTGACTTTAAAAAAAAAAAAGAAAAGTTTTTAACCTTTTCAAACCTCCAAGTTTTTTTTTATTTTAGCCACTTAGAGTTACTCAAAAATGTATAAAGGGTTAATCCCACATGATGTGTTCAAGGACTGTTGGAAATTCAAAAATCCAACAATAGTTTCTGGCTGTGATAAATGGTGTCATTTTTGCTATTTTTATTTTGGCAGGCCTGTGGGTTTGGAGGGCATGTTTTATTTAACCAAGACTTTTCAAGAAACAAAAACTGTCCAAAAATTTTAAAGAACAAAAAAGAAGTATTTTTTTTTATTACCAAAACTACCAAAAGGAACAAAATCACAAAAAAACATGAGTGTGGAAAGCATGCTTTCTTAAAAATTTAAAAAGAATAATGAATTTAGACTTTATAGAGGAAAAAAAATCGACCAAAAATAAAATAAATAAATAAATAAATAAAAACAAAATGTAAATGACTCTGTGAATAGTTTTGCCCTTTTAGTCTCAATAAGGTGTCAGAGACATAAAACAGCATCAAATAACAGCTTATTGATGAAAAAAGAGCCAGAGGAGGATCCCCCACAGGAGGAGGAGAGGAGGAGAGGAGCAGGGTGGATGAACTGTCAGAGGAGGTTCGGCAGACGTCCTGCGCCTCCATCGTAGCTCCCATAAACCCGTCTGAGCACTCAGAGGCTGTTTGTGCTGCTGCTTTCAGTTCAGGCCAAAACAACAACAGAAACCTCATCCTGCTGACGACCGCCACCGCTTCAGTCAGCACGCCAGTTACCGAGTTACTGAGCTCAGCAGCGGGAATGTCCCGCTGCCGATCCAGCACCGCCAACAAAATCAGCCCTTTAACCCCTCACCCTCCCACCCCGAGGCTGAGGGGCCGGGGTGGATAACCTCCGTAACAGCTCGGGAAAGACAAAAGGAGAAAGAGATCAGGGCCGTGTCCAGGGTTTAAAGACACCAGGGGCTGAGCCTGGACCTCAGCAGAGATCAGGGCCGTGTCCAGGATTTAAAGACACCGAGGGCTGAGCCTGGACCTCAGCAGAGATCAGGGCCGTGTCCAGGGTTTAAAGACACCAGGGGCTGAGCCTGGACCTCAGCAGAGATCAGGGCCGTGTCCAGGGTTTAAAGACACCGAGGGCTGAGCCTGGACCTCAGCAGGGGGGATCCTCTTTTTTAATAAACAAGATCTATTTTGATGCTGATTTATTCACTCTGGCTCCTTATTTACCCTGAAACACTTTTTACAGCAGTTTATGAAGAGGACATTTTTGTCCTCTGGGGGGGTGAGAGGAACAATTTTGGAAAATTTCATACTGCACAAGTTTGTCCGGTTTGTGAAACAACATTCCATGACTTTTCCAAGAAAATTCAGTGTATATTTCCCAAACTTCCCAGGTCTGAAAATTCCTATTGGCGAATTCCATGAATTTTCCAGGTTTTTCACAACCGTACAAACAGCAAACAACAGCTTGTTTTCATGCTCTGATTCTATAACATCTGGAGGAAGAAGCGACAAAAACTGGAACAAAACAAAAACACAAAAACATCGTCAGCGAAACAGAAAACTGCTGAACTCACCGGCCACGCGAAGCTGAACGGCAGCACCATCCTGGCCTTGTCGCTGTTGGCGTTACGTAAAGAAAAGGTATTCCGGCCGAGCACGGGCGTGGCGGCGGCGCCGAAGCTGCAGGGCCCAGCCGAGGACACCTTCAGCTGGTACTCCTTCAGACACACCCGGAAGTAGGTGTCGCACTCGTCTGCCGTGCACTGCCGATCCGTGGAGTCTCGGGGTCCGTCGCAGCAGGCGCCGTTCAGCAGCTGCCCGTTAACATTCTGCATCGACAGAATCTGGAGCTCAAAGTGTCCCGAAGCTGAGGAGACCTGCAGGGAGGAGCGAGGCGTGAGTTCACCGCAGGCGGAGGACCAAACCAAGACAACATGACTGCAGAGCCCGGCCATTATCCAACACAAAAAATTAATAAATAAATAATAAATAAAAACTAAATGTAAAAAATTAAAAATCTAAAAAAATAAAACTGTACTGAAACCATATCGCCTGGTTGAGATGTGGAGGTGCCGGTGCAGGTGAGGAGGTGTGGAGATGCGGAGGTGCAGGTGAGGAGGTGAGGAGGTGTGGAGATGCGGAGGTGCAGGTGAGGAGGTGAGGAGGTGAGGAGGTGTGGAGATGCGGAGGTGCAGGTGCAGGTGAGGAGGTGAGGAGGTGTGGAGATGCGGAGGTGCAGGTGCAGGTGAGGAGGTGAGGAGGTGTGGAGATGCGGAGGTGCAGGTACAGGTGAGGAGGTGAGGAGGTGTGGAGATGCGGAGGTGCTTGTGAGGAAGTGTAGAGGTGTAAAGGTGAGGAGGTGTAGAGGTGAAGAGGTGCAGGTGAGGAGGTGTAGAGGTGGAGATGAAGAGATGAGGAGGTGTGAAAGTGAGGAGGTGTAGAGGTGTCGAGGTGCAGGTAAAGGAGTTGTGGAGGTGCAGGTGTGGAGATGTGGAGGTGAGGAGGTGCAGGTGAGGAGGTGTGGAGATGAGGAGGTGCAGGTGAGGAGGTATCTATATATATATACACACACACACACACACACACACACACACATATCTTCTTAATTTAACCAGGTAAAAGACTCATTGAGATTAAAATGTCTTTTCCAAGAGTGACCTGGCCAAGAGGGCAGCTTAAAGGTAGAGGTGAGGAGGTGCAGATGAGGAGGTGTGGAGGTGCAGGTGAGGAGGTGTGAAGATGCAGGTGAGGAGGTGTAGAGGTGTGGAGGTGCAGGTGCAGGTGAGGAGAGGAGTAGGAGTAGCAGGAGTACCTGGACGTGGGCGCAGAGCAGCAGCAGCAGCAGCTGGAGGCTCCGGGCGGCGGCGGCGCGGAGCAGCGGGGGGCTCATGCCGGCGGAGGGCTGCTGCGTGGCGGCTGTGGGGCTCACTGACGGTCGGTGCGACCCTCCGCTCCGGGTGTGAGCTCCTCCGGCTGGGACATGCAGAGCTGCAACTCCTCTTCCTGCAGACACCTCCACAGAGTCCAAAGTCCAGTGCTGTCTCCAAAGTCCCGTCCTGTCTCTGTCTCTGTCCTGTCCAGGGGACCTTTTGTCTCCTATTGTCCTGCTCTGCTTCCTCTTCGCTCGCGCACACCGACTGACTGGAGCTGACACCGGACGGCTCTTCGGTGAACCCCGGAGGAGGCTGGGTAATATCCACCGCCGAGGGGCGGGACTCGTGCACAAACCACGCCCCTGCTGCATATTAACGAGCTGCGGTTTGTTTACCGTCGGTTCACACGGAGGTGCAGGAGTGCCTTCACACAGGGAGGCTAAAAACCCAAAACTGACATGAGAGGAGTTTAACGTCTCAGTGATAATGACAGAAACACAAGAAGAAGAAGAAGACTGTTTAAACTATTTTTCAAATTCTGCACTTTTTTCTCACTTTTTCTGAAACTGTCTCAGCGATGTTGTCATGCTGCAGCCTGTACGGAGGCTCTGAAATGTCAAAATCTTTTTCATTTTATTTATTTACTTAATTTAATTGGTTAATTTAATTATTTTTTCCTCATTATTTCTGCTTGTTCTTACTAATAGGCATTACTGTTATTTTCCAGTTTTAAAATATACTTTTACAAAATTTATTGAATGTAAAATATAAATTGCAATTGGAGGCACACAAAAAAAGCTGTCAACTAACCATTAAAGTGATTCAAATCTATTAATGTTACAAATAAAAGGTCATAAAATAATAATAATTGACATAGGGAATAAATCAATAAAAGATACAAAGATGTGTAAAAATTAGCTAAATTATAAGAAAACAATTAAAAGAGGACAATGCATATGAATAAAAATAAATAAAACTAAAAGAAAAAAATAATAATTAGATGAAGAATAAACCAATAAAGGATACAAAGATGTGTCAGAATTATTTTTTTAAATGCCAGTTAAATAAAATATTAATACTATAAGAAAACCATTAAAAGAGGATAATAAACATGAATTTAAATAAATAAAGCAAACCAAAAACTCGTAAAATAATAATTAAAGTGAAGAATAAAGATACAAGGAAATGTGAGTCAGAACTGATAAAAAAATCCAGCTGAAATGAAATAAAAATAATAATACTAAAAGTAGACCATTAAAATCAGATAATGCATATGAATTAAAATATACATATATATTCAGATTTGTGTTGTAGGTTTGGTATCACTGCTGTAAAATATAAAACATGAGATTATGACAAAAGATTATGTAAATTCAGAGCCAAGTGTCTACATGTGGGGAGTGGAGGAATGAAAGGAGGCAGAGGAGGGGGAGGTGCTGATGGGAGGAGGAGGAGGAGGAGGTTTCTCCATGAAATGGAGCGACAGAACAAAGGTGGCCTCCTCTTTATTCTCAAATTAGAGCAGCTGGGCTCTTTTCCCTCGAGGAGCCCCATGAATAGATTATTGGATCGCTGACACTCCCCCCCCGATAACCAGACCGCCCCCCGAAAATCACAAGGACCTGATGTGGACCAGCTCCAACTGGTCCAAGTCTCAATGTGAAATGACACATTTTCATGCTCAAGCTTATGTGTCGTCCAAGGATTCAAGGATTCAAGAATTCAAGGACTGGAGGATTGTGGACTGTCATTGCAGCCATGCAGCACATGAAAAGAATGAAGTGAAGAACTCAGGTGCCTGTGATCATGAAATGATCATGAAATAAAAACGTTATAATAAATATATAGACGGGATCATTAAATCAGTAAATAAATACTGCTTTATGAAATAAGTAAGTAAATAAATACATAAATAAAGTAAGTAGTTCGGCATGTAAACAGTAAAAATCCTCGTCAATACTGATCAAAGTGCCTTAAGGAATATAAAATATATCATATACAGATGGATGAATTACTGCAGATGGATATATATATATATATTATAAAAACAAAACAAAGTAATTAATTGACTAATTAACTAATACATATCATCAACCAGTAAGAGCGCAGAATGATGCTCTAAAATTTTTGACCTCTGACCTCAAGATATCTGAATGAAAATGACTGCAATGGGTACCCATGGAGCACACATGATTAAAAAATGGTAAATTGTCCACAAAAATATATTTATAGTTATAATATTTTCTATTTAAAATCACCTTTAAAAAATATAGTAAAATATATAATATTTTTGGCTTGTTTTTTTCAAACATTTTCAGCACCTTTTGTTTTTGAGCCATTTTCCTGTTTGTGTTTGTTAAATTCCCCTTTTTCTGTTTTTTGGGGTAATTTTCTTTAAATTTTTTTAACAAACACATTTTTCTTTATTTTGTGGCCATTCTTGTTAATTTGCTTTTTCTTTTTTCTTTTTTCTTTTTTTTTAACACTAATGCGGTTTTTATTTGTCGTTTTTTTTAATGATAAAAACTTATGAGGCAGGCAAACAAAAATCCTGGTTATAAAGCGACAGACATTTCCAGTGAGAGGTGAAGTGAAGCGCTCACACAGCAGAGAGCGAAAAGCTGCTCCCTCTTCAGCGCCAGCCTCACGTCAGCTGATGTTGACTGTCTCGGTTTGATGCAGGCGCATCAGGAATGTTCTCAGCGAGCGCCGTGAGAAAAGCTGGCGCGGATCCACCATCGGCCGTCAGGCGGCTGAACGTGAGCGCAGCAGGAAAAACTCTTCTTCTGCAGCTCTGTGTTGACCTGCTGACGGCTGTTTGTGCAACAACATGCTGGTTTTGATCTTTTGACAACTTTTCTAATTCAAGTTACATTTTAAACTTTAAATAACGAACTTATTTTTAAGAGAGAAACGATTTAAAATCTTCACCGAAACTGTCGGCAAACCGACGCGTCTTATCGTCACGTTAATCCTCAGATTCTTTCACGGCAGAAGAAAACGCTGGCTGCACGTTTCTGCAAAACTTTACATTTGTATGTTTCACAGCGATCACGGACACGGAGAGGCCCGCCGAGCTGCAGACCGCAGATCAACAACAAAACAACAAACAACAACAAAACATACAAAACAACAACAAAACACACAAAACAACAACAACAACAAACAACAA
>NW_024621996.1:0-6291 GCF_008729295.1 Plectropomus leopardus
AAAACACCATAAAAAAGCATGTCCAAAAATCCACCAAAAATGCAAGGCTATAGTATGGCAAAAATGTCAAAGATGCCATTTTCAAAAAACTGTTTAAAACCATTTCAAACCACTTCAAATAGCGTGCAGAGACACGCCATCGCAAGGGATTTTGCAAAAACAGCCAAAAACACCATAAAACAGCATGTCCAAAAATCCACCAAAAAAATGACAGAAAAAGCAACATTATAGTTTGGCAAAAAACTAACATGTCCCAAAAATGGCTGAAAACTGCATAAAATATCGTGCTGAAATATGTGAAAACATAGAATGTTGCAAAACGGGCCAAAACCATTTTTTTATTCCCTTAGATGACATACCATACTTCGACTTCTTTCTTTGATTTTTTTGACAACATACTACACTATGACATTTTTGATTGATTTTGGACGATAAACTACACTATGATGTTTAATGACTATTTAGGGACATGCCATACAATCACATTTTTGATCATGTTTGAGCGCCATACTGTATTCTGACTTTTTCTTTCTGAGTTTTTTAGGAAATACTTTTGTCTTATCTACTGCTAAGTCGAAGTGGTTTGAGTAACTGTCACCTGGTCTCTTTTTTTCCCACTAGGTGGTGCTGCTTTACCACACACTGTCCTTCCCTTTTGTTACACAAGAGACTGCAGAGGAGGTGGACTATGCAGCAAGACCTCCCCTGTGGGCTCAGAGGATAAAGGTCAGCTGTTCCTCTTGAGCAAACACGCTGAAGTAAATATATAATAAATACCAGAACTTTTATGGTATATTTTAGTAAATCTACTCATTTTGTTGAAGATTTGGTGTTCTTTTCTACTGAAAACAATTAGATAATTAGGTACAGCATCCTTGTCAGAGAACACTTAAACTCTGTATTGTATTGTATTTTGACTACTTCACATCTAAAAAATAAATCCTTTGTAACATCATAATAAAACCAAATTGAAGTCAAAAGGGCTACAGTGGAAGCTGTCCTGCTGCTTTTTTAAAGAAACTTGTACTCTGGTTGTACTCTTTGACAAGATGATACAGTAATTCAATCCAATACGAAATTTGTGTTGAGTTTATGCATTTATTATGCAGGGTTTTATTTAGCCATTTTAGTCATTTGAAAATTACTGTGTATGCTGGAAAAGTTTTTAAAGTATTTACAGTGCTTGCAAACTTGCAACAATATTTACAATTCTCTTAAGTATCCTTTAAAAAAAAAAAAAAAAAAAAAAAAAAAAACTAAGATTAATTACCCTGTACTCAACTCATGCAAAATAATGTTTTGGATGAGCTGTTAGGAAAAAGCATCACTGTCTGTTTTCTTCAAGAGAAAAAGTTTATGTTTGGTATTGTTTGGGAAAAAAATTAGCTGTTTTGCTGAAATCAAGACGAGGCTAATTAAGAGTGAAGTTGGTCGTCGTGCTACTGATTACCGCGTTTCTTGTTCATGGCCAGCATCAGTTCTGACATGAAGTCTCCACCATCACCTCCTCCGTGCAGTGATGGTGTAGTTCTCTTCGGCGGAGCAGGAGGCACCTTCTTCAAGGAGCCAGAGGGTCGCACTGCTACTCTTGGGGCAGGGGGAGCGGCAGCAGATGAAGGTGGAGGAGGAGGTGGTGGAGGGGGAGGGGGTACTCCAGCCCCTGTAAACACTGGCTGAGGTGGAGGTGGTGGTAGAAACCCTGGATCTGGTGGTGGAGGAGGCAGAGACTGGTCCACACCCCTGACACTTGCTGGGGGAGGCGGCGGTGGTAGGGAGTTCATAGGCGGAGGAGGTGGCAGTGAACCAAAGCCAGTGGCTGGAGGGGGGGGTGGAAGGAAGTCTGGCGGGGCCTCTAAGGTATCATCATTTGGTGGGGGCGGCGGTGGAGGAGGAAGGCTGTCCATTGCAGGTGGAGGGGGAGGGAGGTTGGTGGGCAGGTGTCGCTGGGGGGGAAGAGGTCTTGAAGAACTCTTTGCTGCCATAGGAGGTGGTGGAGGAGGGAGGACTGAGTCTGCAGGCGGTGGAGGAGGGAGGACTGGGTCTGGAGGCGGTGGAGGAAGGATCTCAGCCATTGGTGGGGGTGGAGGTGGAACATTTCCAAAGTCCTGAGAAAGCAGAACATAATGCGACAGTGAGAAAAAGACATACCATAGTGTCCCATGAAATACTCATAGTATAGTTTGCAATAAAGACAGTCATAGTATAATATGTCATATAAGTGTCATTAGGTAATACTGGTGTATGTCCTAATTACGCCATAAAAAGTCATAGTAAAGCATTTTGACAAAAATAATACCATGTCAGAAAAAATTTTGTATATGAAAGTACGATTGATTTGATTTTTGTGCGACACTTTCCTGTGACGTTTTTGATGATTTTGAATACTATACAAAGATGTTTTTGATCATTTTTGAGTGACAGAATGTTCTGACATTTTTCATTATTTTTGACAATCACACTATACAAAGACTTTTTAAATTATTTTTTAGAAACATACTATGACATTTTTGATGATTTTTGAGTGACATAATATAATATGACGTTTCTTGTTTTTTCTTCAGTGACATACGATACTTTGACCTTTGTGATGATTACAATGCCATTTTTGGTGAGTTTTGGATATCACATCAATGAATTTGAGCTACATACTACACTATGATGTTATTTATAAAATTTTGGGTTATATATTATACTAATATGATTTTGATTATTTTTGAGCCACATACAATAAGATTTTTGACAGTCATACTACCCTGTAATGTTTTTGATTATTTTTGGGCGGCATACTATATTATGAGGTGTTTGTTGATTTTTGGGCAGCATATGACATCATCGATTTGTTAGCGAGGTATGATACTCTGACATTTTTGATAATTTTTGCCAATCACACTATACAGTGAAATTTTTCATGATTTTTTAGAAACATACTATATAATATAACATTTCTGGTGAATTTTTAGCGACGTACTATGACATTTTAGATGATTTTTGACAATCACACTATACTATGACATTTTTGATTATTTTTGGGTGACATATTAAGCTATAACATTGTCCCATTTTCTGCTTTTTTGTGTGTTTATCACTGTCAGATTAATATGTTTGAATTCTGCCCAATGTCTGGATAAAAACACAAAAGCATCACTTTGAAAATATGGTGGGCTTTTCCCACTTTTTTCTCACATTTTATATAATGAACAACAATAACAACAACAACAAAACAATACAATGTCAAATAAATCATTTCGTACCTGAGAGATGAGTCCTGGTTGGGGCTTGGGAGCGTGACCGTTGGCCTGGCTCGGTGATTTGGCTGACGCAGAAAGAGCAATCATATGAGTAAACAGACTGTACAGGCCAAATGTTTGAACTAATATCTCTACATCTGGTTTGTTTCACATCGGTCAAACACTCAGTAATGGCAGCTTGTGTGTCGTGCTACCTTTGATAGTTGGTGAGGGCGTTGATTGATTGGAGCTCGATGGCGTGCTGCGGTTCGTCCACACAGAGCTCACAGCTGCCTTCTTCTCTGCTGTTTTATAGTTTTCATACAGTGACGCACCATACTGCAAGTGCAAGAAACACAGCACAGAGAATGAGTTTGAGTCAAGTGGATTTTTTTCCCGTTATTAAATGCAGAGGTGGGTGAGTTTACCTTTGCAATCCGTATTCCGGTTACCCAAAGGTTCATGAAATGAGCATCATCGCAGCAGAGGTACTTGATGTACTGAGACTCTTTTTGGATCTGAGGATGCTGTAGAGACAAATCCAAAAGGTAAACAGATGAGAAAATAAGCTGTTTTGTTTAGGTACTATTACATACAGATGTTCTTTGAGATTCCTGTTAAATCCCTCATTTCTTAGAGAAATCTAATCGTTAAAAAAGGGAACAAATCCCTGCCTTTCAGTTTGACTCAAATTAAATTCAACTTCTGGTTTTGAACTAATGCGTGTTTGGTTTTAGGTCATTTCAGCAAATTTGGCCTGCACATATTTGTTTTCTGCTTTGTCGTTTTTATGTATTCTTTGTGAACAGAACTGTGTAGTGTTGTGAAATATAACATTTTATCAATTCTGAATATTTCTATTATTTGTGACATTTCGCTTATTTTTTTTTAGTATACTACAGTCATTCTGCTGTTCTCTGCTCCCAGACAAGAAAAGTTGCAATTGACATATTTAAAAAAAAAAAAAAAACTGTAAATGATATGCCCTTAATGTCAGTTGTCTCCATGGCACTGAATATCAATACTTTTCAAGGTATTGTACTGAAGCTAGAAGTTCCAGTCCTGTGACAGAAGAGGTATTATGTTTATTGAAATATGTAAAAAAAAATAATAAATAAATTTTAAAAAAAGGGGGTATTTTTGATAATAAAAGCTTTTTAAAAAATTCTCTTTTCTAGCTGTTTTCCACCAAATACTATTGTTTTTCATTAGCGTATTCTCTGGATCCTTAACAAACTCACTGACTGAATGATTCAGCTTTGCACTTCTGTGCCACTGTGGGGAAAAGGAGAAAACTGATGCAGCAAAATCAAAAAAATCCTGAACGCCTACATTACCCATAATACATCTTAACTGACACCCACTCAGAGATTCAGGTGTGTTATGCTAGCAGCAAGCAGATATGAGGAGCAGGGTGTTGGCACATTCCCCAGATTTTTTTTTCTTCAGCCCCAACCAATGCTGACTCAAGTGATATTAATGACTTTACATAAATTGTGCATGTGCAGTAATACTCAGCAAAACCTGTAAACATACTTTGATGTGCACAGTCAGTGGTATTAAGAGTATCGCAGGGTACCACAAGAGGGCAGCGAGAGTCTAGAGTCAGAGTGTTAACCAGTAAGCACATTCAATATTCCAGTTTCCTTTTGGAAATGTGAGCTGTTTGATGCGCAGATAGCCTTAATTGTTGGATTTCTGCCACTAAGTGCACACCAAATATAATGTGGTGATATCAGTAAAACCTGATGGGGCTGGTGTTACAGATCCCCTCAGGCAGCTTTCCTGAATAACAAACAGCTGAATGGTTTTGCTCTCGCCCTTAAATTGCTGCAGTTATTTTGGCAGCCCATAAACACCAACCGACCGAGCTGTCAAAACACACCCTAATTTTTTTTTTTAAAGATTTTTTAGGCGTTTACCTTTATCGTGATAACAGTAGAAGTCTGAAAAGGGTGCTGCCTGTTTTGTTTTGTTCTATGGTTGTTTTCTGGTTGTTGTCTTATTTGGTCTGATTTTTGTTGTTTCTTCTGTCTGACTGTGAATTCGTGTATTTTTCTTAAAAACATTTTTGTGTTTAAAGTATAAAAGGCATAATTTCTTGAACATATGCTCTAATACGCATCCTAATCAAACAATTGCAGCCAAAAACAGCTTCAGTTATAACTGCATCATCTTCATCACCACAACTGGGGCAGCTTTTTATAAATTTTACAGTATGATTCATAAACAACGAGGATAAGATTCGAAACCTGTTTCCAAAGAAACTGCACTCTGACAGGTCATTTTCCTTCGCCCTTGGCGAACAGCGCCTCCAGCTCAAACCTTGAGGACTGCTTCTTTCACTGGTAGGTAATTCAGTTTCTTTGCCTCTCTAAGCTTTTTTCACTTTGATCCTCAACAACTAGCCGAACGGTATCTGCTGATTCTGGTATTTCCCAGAGAAGACAGGGAAAAAAAAAAGAAAGCAGACTTTCACATCCCTTTAAGACCCACCACCAACTCATCTAATTCCTGCTTTTTGTCATGTCACTCAGCATTTCTGAAATGAGTACTGAAGGTGCGTCCCATCACTGTTAATATTATGAATTTAAAAGTATTATGAAATCAAATGCATGGTGCTTTTACAGTTTTGTTTTCTATTAAGAAATGAAATGAACTAATCAGATAATTGTTTTTACTTTCTCACCACTTTTGGCAAAATTGCATAAAACTGTCTCCTTTCACTTCTTCAAATTCAACTATTTATTGCTTTTTCACATTTCCAGTAAATCACGCAGCTGTGTAGATGACCACACACTCAGAAACCACCTTAAAATAGTCAAGTCTGCATTCATATCTATCTGAGCTAAACGGAGGTGGAGCTGAAGTGGGGCTCCGGGGGCCTCCGGGGGCTTTTTTTCAAAATATTTGTATAATAATTTGTGCCATTCAGATGGTAATATATGCACGTTTATCCTATTATGCTATTCCCTAATCATGCAAAGTTCATACCACATAATTAAAATGTAGCATCGTCAGATAAACATGCCTGCTATGAACTCCAGCATAGTAAAATAAAAAC
>NW_024621997.1:0-1818 GCF_008729295.1 Plectropomus leopardus
TATTTAAAGCTACAGTTGGTAACTTTTATAAATAAAGAAAACTTTCTGTCATATTTGCTGAAGAGTTCATGATATCAGACAGTAGAACATGAGACAGAAAATTTATGAAAGCATCATGTTCCTCTGGCCCCTCTGAGTTCTCATAATGGCATATGCAAGAAACCACTGCGCCTGAATGAACCAGCAATCAGAGCCGAGGACTCAGTCAGTGAAATCACTGCTTTTGCACACTTTGCGCAGCCTACAACCGCATACACAGCAAAGACAAACCGAAGAAAGCTAATGACAAAAGCAAGCTTAAGAGAAACATTAAAATCAAGCCTGAGAAAAACAAGACTAAACATTGAAGAGGCTTGTCCAAAGTGGAGAGAGCAACGGGACCTAAAATAATTAAAAACTGGGACTGAGGGCATGAGGGATGTGAATTTACTTTTCCTAGTGCCTCTTTCCTTCTGCACAAAATACAGACAAACACCTGCTAACATCTGGCTTTTTCATGCAGTGGGACAGTGTACAATTAGCATTCACACCGGGGTCAAATGACTCTGGAGTAGTCATGGGTATTTATTGTTTCTTGCTCTGATCAGCATTGATGGGATCACCCGCATGAGCACACTAATTTTAGCTCCTTATCCGGCAAGATGCAATGATGCACTGACACAAAATACTGTCTATCACCTCAGTGCTAAAACATTGCTCAAAATCAGTCTGCACTGAGTTTAAGAGAGAGACTGAAAAAAATAAGTAATGTATAAAGAGAAGTAACCACCGTAAAGTTTTTACTGGCCTCTGTCCATGCTTCTTGCTAATGTTTACCTGTTTGCCGGCCTGTCTTTGACATAGATCGTGACAAAAAAATAAATAAAAAAAGCCCCAGACATACAGAAGGGCACACTCTTGTGGTACAGAGTTGTGTACACAGCTCTGCTCTACTAGCAACTGGAAAGCAGTCTATGGCCTATTTTAGCGGATTTACCCATTTTTAAAAAACCTGCTTGTATGTGCAAATTTTGGTGGAAAAGGGGTATAGGATGGTGAGGGCATGACCTGCTCTACTCTTCCTTTACTCTGCCTCTGATTGGTTTACCCTGACATTCTTACCCAAACCCAAACCCTACCCAATCCCAGTCCTCTTGCTTAAACTTAATCAATCCAACCAACAAAGGCAATGAGTATGAGCCCGTCAAACAAAAAGTTGAGTCCCGCAAGATTTTACCCGGTGGCAAAGAGAGCTTGAGCATGGTCAAAGCAATGCTTATAGGGAACCAGTCTAAATGCTTATGGTGTCATTATTCTACAGCTATTACATTGTGCAATCAACATTTAATTCATTATGAGAACTTAAAGCAAAAAACTGGCCTATTTCCGCTTTAATGCAAGTAATGGTTTAGATGTTTACATCACATTTAACTACTTAAAAAAAGGGGGAACTGCCTCAGTAAAACTATAGCATGCACGTACAGGGAAATTATTGAATGCACATGTGAACTCTAATGATTATGTTATGATTTAGTGGGCTTGCTCTTTTTAGTTGCAGCTGCTGTGTGGATGCAGGCACAAACACGCACACAGATTGAAGGCATCTGATCGCGTCTTATTCTGTGGTTGTGTCACCTCTGCCTCACCGATGATTTCTCTTTAAATGGAGAGAGACCTTAACAAAGAAACAGAGAGAGATAAAGAGGAGCTGTGATGACAGTATCCATACCTGAGGCATTACGACATGTGGAGGTGACAGACAATATTTGGAAAAGCATCCCTGTGTGTGTGTGTGTGTGTGTGTGTGTGTGTGTGTGTGTGTGTGTGTGTGTGTGTGTG
>NW_024621998.1:0-1728 GCF_008729295.1 Plectropomus leopardus
CCTGCTGGAAAACTGCCATGAGAATTATAAATCTTTTTACAGACTGACAGAGCCACGAAAAACATTTTCTTCTTCTGTTTTGTGTTGCTGTTGTTTTTCTCTCCATATTGCCGTTTCCCATCAGAGTCGTGCCACGAACTTTTTCTTTATTTCTATTTTCATGTTTTTGATGTGATAGTGCCACAAAAAGCAGATTTTTACAGTAAAAAAAGAAACATGATATTTTCCTGAGCATAGCCGAGTGGTTTCTGTACCTGAACGCCCCTCACCTCCCCTCCCCTAACCTCTCCTCCCCCCCCCCCCCCCCCCCCCCCCCCCCCCCCTCCCCCCGAAACCAAAACACAGCACAGCCGACATGCTCCACACCAGGAGCTGCTCGACATGTTTGTGTGTGTGTAAAGTCAGCCAGCAAAGAGCTCCTCTCTGCTCCTCTCTGCTCCTCTGTGCTCCTCTCTGCTCCTCTATACTCCTCTCTGCTCCTCTGTGCTCCTCTCTGCTCCTCTGTGCTTCACTCTGCTCCTCTTCACTGAAAACAAAGACTCCTCCTCCCTAATTGCAGCCCAGACCATGAAATCTGCTTCAATTAGCCCCGTTTGGAGGGAGCTGGAGGGGGAGACGAGGGGACCACCTGTCCTCCACGTCCACTAATCCAACACACACACACACACACACACACACACACACACACACACACACACTGCAGCGAGGAGACGCACACTAACCAAAATCTTTGGTGAACGGCGGAAAAACAAAACACTACACAAAAAAACAATTACCTGAAAATAAGCAACAAACAAACATTTATGAAAAAAAAAACCAAACAGAAAGGCAACAGGAAAATTTCCTGAAAGTAAGAATAAAAGAAAAGGAAAAAAAAACACAAAAAATGAGCTTAAAAAAGAAAAAGAAACACAACAGAATCTGTGTTTCGAAGGACGGAGCGTGCAGGTTTCCCGTGGTTTCGTTTCGGGACTGAGCGACCTGAAGCTGCATATATCATCAGATTTTTGCAATTTAAAGAATGTTTCTGTTAATCTTGACAAAATAAGTCAAGGTTTTTATTTACTTTGAGCGTTTTATCGAATGTTTCCTCTTTTGTTGTGATGCTGCCGTCTCTATGTCAGGTTTCTGTTCTGTCTTCTGGTGAGACGTCTGCTCCGCCAACAGACGACTTTAAAGTCAGAGCGTGTGGTTGTTTTCGTGCTGCTGACTGTTTCTGATGAACCGCTCTCAACGCTTTGATGTCATCAGTTATTAAATCTGCGGCAGCGGACAGCAGGACGAGGAGGCGTGAAGTTTGAATCAACGGGAAGCGAATTGGACGGCTGCAGAGGTCTCTGGAGACTCTGAGGGTCTTATCAGGACCTGCAGCCTGCAGCTATACACCCCCCCATCTCACACACACACACACACACACACACACACACACACACACACACACACACACACACACACACACACACACACACAGCTCCTGTGGTGACGTTTAATCAGGGTCAACTACAGGAGGACACACAGATAAACGATGTCTGATTCTGTTGGACAGAGCCAGGCTAGCAGTTTCCCTTTGTTTCCAGTCTTTATGCTAAGCTAAGCTAATCAGCCTCATATTGAACCATTTAAAGTAACACGGTGGACGTGTAACGGTGGACGTGTAACGGTGGACGTGTAACGGTGGACGTGTGACAGTCTTTGTCTTTATCTGCTGACCGTCCGTCCGTCTGTCCG
>NW_024621999.1:0-3348 GCF_008729295.1 Plectropomus leopardus
TGTGTGTGTGTGTGTGTGTGTGTGTGTGTGTGTGTGTGTGTGTGTGCAGCTCAGCTCCTGTCTGACTGCGCTGATAAAGACAGAGAAGGAGGCAGAGGTCAGGAGAGCTGCTGTCCATGTTATCACCCTGCTGCTCCGAGGCCTCAGCGACAAAACCACACAGGTACACACACACACACACGCACACACACACACACACACACACACACGCTCACCACTGAGTATGCATGAAATTTGCGCACATTTCCACAACAGGACTGCACCGCCAGCCCAAAGCACGATACTTGACGACCTGGGAATGAGACTCGACAGTCAATTATCTTTCACCAGAATGAGCCCCTCCTTAGCAACAATAAGTAAAACTCGGTATACGCTGAGCGATTTTGGGCTTTCTCAGAGGAAAGATGAATTGGGAAAGAAATGGTGGTCCTACGTCGCACAGTGACAGAGGTTCAGAGATGTCCGCTGTCACAGTCTTACGATCAAAGACAGTCTGGGATAAAATCCTGACAGTGTCAGAGATTTGGGATGAGATTTTCACTGTGTGACAGCTGTGCGACCTACATTTACTAACCAACCAACAGAAATGCAGCATGAACTGACGCACCGACAGTGCGACACTGCTGAATGGTAGTAGCAGCACGGAGCTGGAGCATCACCTTATCTCTCGCTCCATCCCGCTCCAATTTCTCTCTGCTCACACCATGCGTCTGAATCGTGTCTGACCCAGAAAGCACTTTAAAAAGAAGCTGAGGAGTCATCTCACAGGTGTATTCCTGTAAAAGTAACAGATGACGGTGACAGGGTACGAGAAAAAGGATGTGGTGACATCGTTTCAATCGGTAAAGATTCTCTCTAGAGTCACATTTACCAAAAGTACAAAAGTGTGCTGAAAAATTTGAACGTGCAATGGCGTGTTATTCGGGTTGTGACTGACAGCGACATGATAAAAGCATTTAACCTCCTTCCTGGCACTGAGGAGGAGGATAGTGAGGTGACCGCGAGGAAGACGAGGATGAAGTCAAACAAGCTAAAATGAAAATACAAGGCAGAAGTTTTTATTTTCATTTCTGGAGCGAGCGCTGAGCGATTTGAGTGGAGCGATAATTAGCGGAGCGGCCTGCATCGCCTCTGAGCGGGCAGAACGTGCAGCTCCGTGTGCGAGGAGCGGGAATTTTCATCGCTCCTCTGGTAGATGCTAATACTTACTCTGAGCTCTCGTTGTAAAATTGGCGTGCAAAGTTGGGCTCTTTTCTCCAGCCAGACTGCGTCCACGTTCTCCTGCTCCTCCTCCTCTTCTCTTGACTTTTTCTGCCACAGCGAGAGCTTCATTTCTTTGTCTCATTTTTCTCTCACCACTGCAGCAGCGTAGATGGATGACGCACGCCGACAGTGTTTTGTTCATGCGTGTCGATGATGATGGACAGAAGTCGTAGCCTTTGATTAACTAGTTGATGTCATCTGCAGTCTGCATACATCAAACTTGATTTCGGTAGCTGCACTAAACTTATAAGATTGCAAAAATCTCACAGTCTGCAGGAAGCTTAAGAGGGGCAGGAGCGCCAACTGCAAACTGGACTTTAAAGAGTAAAACTGCACAGAAATGTAAACTGTGATCAGAGGCTTTTTATTGCAAGCTTCTGTATGAATGTGAGCTCATAGAAAAGAAACTTCAAGTGTTCACAAGATGATGGTTAATGTTGTAATAATGTGTCAGTGGGGAAACAGGCACAGTGAAGTGTTTTTCTGTATTTGGCACAAAGAACAGCTGAAGTTTAAAGACTGAAGAGCCACCTGCTCTCACTAATTTCATTTTTAGCCTTAAACTTGTGTTTTTTAGTTGAGAGAACAGTCAGTGTTACAAACAGCGGAGCTACATGTTGGTAAGCTTTACTCACTCGTGTTTTCACTGCCATTGTGTTGACAAAGACAAAGGGCTGAAAGGTCAAAGAGGACTTTTCTGTCACCATGGTTTAAGAATGTCTCCTCTCTCAGAGGGAGCGACTGAAAAAATTTATAAATGAGAGTTTTTTGGTATAAACTGTTGGAGGCAGAAGGACTGCAGTTTGTCCTGTTCCAGGCTTGAGAGGCTGAATAATGTGTTCAGGGTGTGTTTGAGAGTGAGAGGCTGTTGTTACAGAGCCTGGCGGGTCCTGTAATCTAGTCCCAGTCTCCCTGTGGTCGCCACTGGAGTTATAGACTAAATATTAGCTTCTCACCAGCACAGGAAGGAGACTCTCTCCAACACCATGTTTTGGAGTCGCCACAGTTCTCAGTTTCTCACTGTTGGGTTACGGTTGGTATCTCTGCTGAAGTGTTGTTCTTAGGTAGTCGACGCCGGGTCCAAGCTAATCACGTCGCAGCTCTTTGGTCTCCTAAAAAGGAGGCAGCGAGGCAGGACCGCTGACTGGATTTCTTTATTCACAATCGCTGTTTGAGGGAACAACATCGACACGCCACAATCCAGAAATTTAGTAGTCGGAACCAGTACCAGTGAAAATCCACAGTTCCTGATTCCCCAGTGGACTCGCACCTGTATGTGACCTGCTGCTGAAGTGTCATATGGCTCTTGACCTGCAGCCCTGACTGCAGTCAGCTGACCAGCTGTTAGTCGCAGGTCAGGTCCTGTCATTACTGGAACAGCTGGAGCAGAGCAGCACCAGCTGCACACGGCTAATGACACACAGTGTGATGTGAGAACAGATGAGACCTGAGCACAAACGTGAGACCAAAGGGAGGAGGACGGGTTGCGGTGGTGAGCACGGTGGAGGAGGTGTTGCACATCTTTGACATCTTTGAGATGCCTTTTCTCTCCTCGCCACAGATAATAACCCAAATTTATTTCATCATGATAATATGAGACTGGAAGGCACGATAATTCATTATACCTCCGCCCTGACTGAGAGCTCACTGATGTTACTCATTTTTGCTTTTATTTATTTATTTTTATGACGGGGATCCATACAGGAATTACTCTTTATGCATCAAACTCCCAGTAACAGGAACTGAACGGTCAAGGAAAACCTGGAGGAGTTATGGGATTTCCAAATAGAAGTTTCCAGGCCTCAAACTGTTTTGGAAAACAAACGATACCATAAAAGTTTTGGAAAAATCATAAAATTTTGTTTTACAAACCTGTATAATAACACATGATGTGTTCACGGCCGTCGGAAATTTGACAATCCAATGATAATTTCTGTTTTTTAAAGTTTCTGGCTGTAATAAGTGTTTTTTTTTTCAAGATTTTTTGTTTTTCTTGAAAATGATCAAAAATTAAAAATAAATAAATAAAATACATGTTTCCAACCCACAGGTTTACAAGACACATTTTCTTTGAAAATCACCACA
>NW_024622000.1:0-3651 GCF_008729295.1 Plectropomus leopardus
GTGTGTGTGTGTGTGTGTGTGTGTGTGTGTGTGTGTGTGTGTGTGTTCACTGGCTCCATCTTCAGTGTCTGTTTATATTTTGTGTGGGAGGGGGCCAGTGGCCAGGAAAAAGAAGCCAGGGACACGAGAAGCCAAGCAAGCTGCCACAGTGCCAACAGTATCATACAGCCTCAATCTCTATTTCTGTCTCCTCGCAGAAGGAGAGAGGAGGAAACCGGAGATAGCGCAGGACTTTAAAATAACAGGAAATAAAGAATAGATCCTGCATTTTAAACTTGCCCTCCTTTTTTTTTTTTAACTCTCCCTTCATTTCTCCTCTTTATTCTTCCCTCCACAGTCATTTCCTCCTCCTTCCTTCGCAGCCTTTCATACTTCTTTTTCATTAGTCACTTCCGAGTCTCTTCACCTTCTATTTTCACTCGCTCCCTCTGGAGATCTCTAAATGGCAAGTTTATCCTCCTGTGCCCCTTGGGTCTTACCGGGCTAATTTCCTTTGAGTCAGGAGGGTTTACAGGTGTCCCTTTAGGGCTCCTGGTGTTAGCGGCGGCAGCGTCCCTCTGGGCCACGCAGGGTTTGGCCTGTTCCCTGACAACTTTATCTGCCCGAGACACCCAGAGTGTGATCATTAACACACCTCACCTCGGCTTAAAGCAGCTACACCTCTATCTAAAATGGACTGCACATGCTGTTACGTTCCACCGTTCCTCCTTTTTCCCTTTCTTTATTCCATTTTGGCTTCCTCAGACTTCCTCACTTTCTTCCTCCTTTTACCTCCCATCCTCTCCATTACCTTTTCTTCTCTGCTTCCTTTCCTTATCTCTCGGTCCTTATTTCTGTGAGCGTGCACACTTAAAAAATACAATAACTCTTAAAGTAGAGCAGTTCCCCAGAGGGGTGAATGACAGGCTATTCTCTGCCTCCTGTCGCTATTTCTGACATACTTAAAGAGGAAATAGTAGAGTGGAATTATCTATTTTTTCCTTAGTGCTGTCAGAATCAATTAATCACTGACAGTGAAATTATATAAGGATGTGTTTCTGAGTACAGGGAGCTCTGAAGTTGAATCTTTAAATCTATTTCTGAAAGGAAATGGCTCATGAACAAAACAAACGGCCTCGGGTAAATCTTAAGGAAGAGTTATTTACTGTTTTTCAGCTAATTTGTGTTTGACAGTCGATCATACTCGCGCCCGGTCAACAACTTGATCCTCATCTTTGTTCCGTCTCATTCTCTTTCATGCTTTCTTGCTTCATCGCTCTCTGTCTCATTTTTGTTTCCTGCTATTTTATTTTCTGAATTTCTGGCCCGCTACCATGGAGATAAGGGAAGAAATAAACCTTTGTAGTGCTGTATTAGGTCACTGTAGTGAGTGCTGTATGTGTACATGTGGGTGTATAGACTGTATACATGTGGTCATCCATCTGTGAGGGTCTATACGTACTCACAAAGATAGAAAGATGAGACATCCAGCAAAAGTGAAAACATCTAGCCAAGTCTTAAAAAGGATCTCATAGTTGTAAGACTTAAAATTTTATTGTGTTTTTATAACTAATAGTGCTATTTTGATTTCAATTGCAATAATTTACCAGCAGTCATATTTGACTACATTATATTAGTCAATTTAAATTTGTAACAAGCAAAATTACAGTTATCTTGTCACTACATGCATTCTACAACATATTCTGATAAAATATGTTCATTTATTTATTTATTTTTTCAAATAAAGGTGCAACAAAGCTCACATTTATACAGACATTACATTAGTGGTATAATTAAATCTCAAGGTGCAGGGGGGAGGAAGGGGTGAGGTTTGGGGACCTCAGAATTGCATTTGCAGATGATGTGGTTCTTTTGGCTTCCTCACACTGTGAATCCCAGCATGCACTGGGGTAGGGCTAAGCAATTAATTGCATTTTATTTTCGATTTTGGCTACACACAATTTTTAAAGCAAAATAAATAAGATTGCAATAAAACAATTCTACGCTGCATGACGAGTCTACCGATGTCTCACTTATTTTGTCTTTTATTTTGTAAATCAAGCGCATAACTACAGTATACGCGGTTGTGCTCGGCCCGTGCACCCAAAGGCCAAATCTAAGTTTCAGCATGAGTTGAAGACAGCGTGATAACACACACCGCCTCTCCGGCTGTTTTTAAACTCTGGTG
The DNA here is from genome assembly GCF_008729295.1 of Plectropomus leopardus. Taxonomy (NCBI): domain Eukaryota; kingdom Metazoa; phylum Chordata; class Actinopteri; order Perciformes; family Serranidae; genus Plectropomus; species Plectropomus leopardus. The sequence goes on from NW_024622000.1 coordinate 2,168, forward strand.
TCTCATGTTGGTTTCAGAGTGCGTGTATAGCGAGACAGAGCGTGAGCGACAGAAGGGCGAGAGCTAACGTGTGTGTTTGTGCCGGTACTGGAGACAATGACGCTGCAGCGACTGCGCTGCTGATGTGAAACGCAGCAGCGCAGTGAGTGAACAGTTGAGGCAGTTTGTTAGTGAATATTGAAAAATTGGAGAAAAGTCCATCTGCTGGGTCTCTTCTGAGTAAGGGAAACAATTATTGGTCCCAACTCAAAATGTATGTTGCTGTTATACATACTATACCTGCTGCACATGTAAAATTATATTAGCTGGGTTAGGCTTCATTCATTATGTGAATGTGAACAAACTACAATCATTTGCAAGATGTGTTACACGGTCATGGCTGCACCATAAAGCTTTCATTGTTTTTCAGTTCAGTTGTATTTAATGTTAAAAGCGTTGAAGTCAAACACCAGAGTTAATGTTCAATAAATGCACAATGATCTTGAAACCAAAGTGTGAAGCGGCTGGGAGGAGAGTCAGCACCTCCAAGTCTAAGGCCATGGTTCTCTGCTGGCCCTCTGAGTTGGGAGAGAGTTACTGCCCCAAGCAATTTAGTTCAAGTATACAATCACAATAATGGTGGCCCATATAAAACAGAACATGTATAAATGGAAAGCATTTAATTATGGTCTTCTATTATGGATTTTTTTTTTGTTGCATGATAGTTCGCCAACTGTTAAGCCTTTTCGCAACTGCAGACCAGATTTCACTGCACATTTGTTTTGCGTATCAGGGTGTAACTTCTCTTCTATTGAACCTCCTTAGGGGTCTGGCACATTGTTTACATCCATATTTGCTAGCTAGCAGTCTTCTTCTTCCCAGCCTTTGTTGGCAGATTGCTACATTTGTTGCTGTATTATCACCATCAACTGTTAATCAGTGGAACAGCGTAAAATGGCATGATGTGCATCATATTTTATTGCATATGTGATGCAAACGAAATATGGACCCACTCATGAAAGCTCTGCTAGCGCTACTATTGTTCATAAAATCAACAGAGTGCCTTTTAAGGTCCACAGAACCGTTCGACCATGTGTGCATTGCTGCATGAATGCATGTGTCCATGTTTTTTTCTGCGTCTGCACTCTCATATGCGTATAGCATTATGCGATCCATATTCATACTTGATGATATAACTTTGTGCCCCAGTGTGCAAGTGTTTGTGTATCTGTATGTGTGTGTTGTTGTTGTGTGAGTGTTTCTGGAACACTGATAAGACCCCCCCTGTGTAAAACCCAGTTCCCGGTCTTCATGGGAAATCAATTTGTCCCGCTTTCTACGTGGCCAGCCTTTATATGCTTCACTTCCTCCTACAGCTGTCACCCAGTGTATACAGAGTCACTGCCTCTATCCATCCAGCACAACACACACACACACGCACACGCACGCACACACAAACACGCACACATGCTGAGTTAAACCAAAGACATATCAGACACACACAT
>NW_024622001.1:0-3521 GCF_008729295.1 Plectropomus leopardus
CACACACACACACACACACACACACACACACACACACACACACACACTTACCTAGAAAGCACCTTGTCACAGTTCAGCTGCTGATTCCCTCTCTGTGTCTCTCTGTTACAGGTGGAGGGGGTAGGCCTGTACTTCCGTCAGCAGCTCCTGCAGTCCCGTCATCGTGGCGCCTTTGAACTGGCTTATGTGGGCTTTGTACGCCTCACTGACATGCTGTGCAGGTGTGTGTGTTCACATTCAGGGCAAAGGGCTGAAAGGTAATACTGCTGAATGGCCGCAGGCAATAGCTCCCATCATGACACCAAGTGTCAGTGTGCCTTGTAATTAGCAAGAAGGCAAATTCTCTCAGTATCACTCTGCAGGTATAATGTACTTAATTACATCACGACTTGATAATTGGCATCATTCATCATCTGGAGCCTTCAGAACAGCAAACTGAGACTCACGAGCAGGAAAAAATAAGCTTGTTGACTATATAAAAAGACAGTGTGTCAACTCACAATGCAATGTAAAAGCTGGTAACATTTTATTTTTCAAGAAATTTAGATAAATTATTTAAATGTAAGGAACCATTTAACATTTTGGGAAATGCACATATTTCATTTTTCCCAAAGTTGAGATGAGAAGATTGATATTAGGATATTTCTTAATTGGGTAACCACCACAAATACTTTTGAGCGGTTACATATATCAGTCTATAGGTTAATTTTGCTCCTCTTCAGTGTACAGCATTGCGCACCACACAGCTGGTGGGAGCTTGCTAGTTGTGCAGCTTATTTGACAAATACAGCTAGTAACTGTCACAACTCATCAGCGTTGTCATTGAAACATTAGACACACCCTTCAGTCTCTCCCAGGTAGCTCCGATGAGTAGGTGGCTCAATTTTGAGCCGCAAACCCCCTTTAGCATTATTGTTAGCTCTGTTAGCGGGGTCAACATGGATAGTGGTCCTAACATATGCCCTTTTTACACCGAGGTCACGTTATAGGGCCGCTACTAATTCTGTTTATGCCTCCTTTGCTTTTTTGCATAGAACCAAACAATGGTGGCATCATGCTGCTCCCGTGTGTGATTATAGATATATTATAGGCATCAGCAGCGCTTTATAATCAATAACAATGGGATAACATGCCAATAACAATCATTCACCATTAGAAGGCAGCTGATCTCGTCTTCTGCTTGCAGGAGAAGAAGCCACAGTATATCATTGTTTCCCAGTTTGTGGACATTTATGAGATAGCTGCTAACTGCTAGCTGTTTTTTAACCTCCTGCAGTGGATCACACACATAACACGTCAAAACGTCCACACGTCCTGCCGATGGCTGTTTCAGAGCTGTTATTACCTCCCGTCGCGGCTCAAACTCTGTCCCTGTGATCCAAGATCATACCTTATATCCAACGAGACGACGTGACGGCACAATATTCCCACCTTGAACAGGTAGTGTAAAAGGGGCTATAGTTAACAAAAAAGAGGTTTTGTGGCTCAAAATGAAGCCACTCACTTACTGCAACCCCCTGGGAGGAGACCGGAGGGTGACTACTTTGTGTCCACAGCAATACATTTTATCAGGAGTAATTTCCAAATGTGCAGCAGCACTAACCACCTCCCACCTGAACTGGTAGTGTGCAATGCAGAGCTGATGTTAGCTAAGTAATGAGGACCGAAAGGTGGGCAATGGGCATTATGTTTACCTTATGATGAGGCAGCTGGGCTATCAGTAAAGCCAACTGAAAATAAAATAAAAGCCATTTACACAAGACATTTACAGCACACACACAAAATTTTACTATCTCTATATGGATAATGCATTGTAATGCAGTGCTAAAGCTCATTGAGTCAATGGAGCACAGAACTGAAAGGATCAATTTCACTTCATTTTCCAGATTTTATTTCTTAATGAAGCCGTTAGTCACCAGTTAATGGTTGTAAGGCTATTGAAAGCAAAACTATCTGAAACTGACATCCATGTTATTGATATTCTCATCACAATTTTGGGAAGAATCGTTGAACTGCTACTCTGCTATTTCAATATTATAATAGGTCTTTCAATTTTAAGACATCAGCCTATTTTTTTATTACATACAATGATTGCAGTGAGATTTTTTGTGTTTTGTGTGAGCAAGTTATGGCCAAATATTTCTAAATTCAAATATAAAAAACAGCAGTTTAGTTTTATGACTAAAAGTCATGCACTTTCATGGCACATTGAACAACACCAGTCTGATCTGACGTCTGTGGTGACATGACCTGACTTTCATGCGACTCCACACTCCCCATCACCTCCGCTATTCATGGAAATAATCCTACTATTATCCTCCAGAGGGGAAGAAAAACAACAATCTTTAATTCTGAACAACATGAAAGAATTTCTCACTTTTCTTGCACCTCCCTGTTTTCCTCAATGGTGGGTTGTGGAGGATGTCTTTAGGCCCTGCAGCAGGTGACGAACCACAAAGCAGTCGCAGCACCAGTGTTGACTTTGAACCACCCAGTGCTGAGCAGTTAAAACAAAACTCACTTGTTTTGTTCTTGTACAGAAACCAGTCTTGCAGTGTGTTGTGTAATGAGGGAGACATTCTAGTGGTTGTGTGGAGGAGCACTGGGAGTGTGTGTGTGTGTGTGTGTTCTGCTCAGGGCATGTGTGCATGTGAGTGTGTTTTCAGGAGGAGAAGAGCAGTGTGTGGATGGTATGCAGGCCGTGTGCTGGGTTATGGGGTGTTGATTGCGGGGTGCTTAACCACGGCCTTTTGATGCTCTGCCTCGGGATCTGGCTCTGGTGTGTTCCACTGTGTTTGCACTCTCTCGCTGTGTCTCTGTGTCTCTGTCTTGACTTTTCCACATTTTGTCTGAATTTTTATTTTTCTTTTCCATCTCTCTTCACTTTCTCTTGTTAAGTTTCTCAGTAACTGAGTTCCCCCGATTATACATGTGCATTCATAGCTGCAGTTGTTTACAGCAGTGTTTCCCAACGTGTTTTGTCAAATTTGACTCCACAGCCCTGTCAGATGAACTCAAGCACCCCTCTATCAACAACACCCATCATCTTTCAAATGTGTTCATTTAAATTGATTTTAAACTGCATAACAATTAATGACTTCATACAATTAGATCTTGAACACAGACTGTCCACACTTATTTGCAAATGATCTGATTGGATTTGTATTTACAGACGTCGCTAACCTATCTGCATGTGTTGCTGTGTTAATGACGTAGGCCTCAGTATCTGTAGCTACTCCAGTGATGCAACGCCAAAGCATCAGAAATGGAGGTCTGTCATTTTGCCCCATAGATGTATAAAGAGAATTTGATACCAAGCTGGAGGTGGGACCCCTTTTATTCCTAGGAAAGTTGCTCAGTCAGGATAACACCAAAAATGTTCAACTGCCACATGTAAAATAACTTGTATGATCGGGGCTGTTTCCGCATCACTGAGCCCATACAGACACACACTTCTGCTACCTCCGTCTTAGTGCTCAGCTGACTTGAATGGGAATAAGACGATATATTCGGAAAAAAAA
>NW_024622002.1:0-2201 GCF_008729295.1 Plectropomus leopardus
ATTCCAGCTATTTTTTTAGTCTTTATTTTTTAAATGTATTTATTGTAGTTTCAAAGAGTTAATACTGAATTCCCCCACGGACCCTTCGCTTCACAAATAGTTTAAAAATAAATTCTGACTAGGTGCTTAGGTTTTCCAGTTAACTTGTCAAAATTCAACTGTTGGATTTCTGAATGGAGTTTGGACAGTGGTGACTCGTGATGCTGTGTGTGTGTGTGTGTGTGTGTGTGTGTGTGTGTGTGTGTGTGTGTGTGGGGGACACGTACTCTCTGGCTCTCAGCTCCGGCAGGTCCAGGTACCAGTGCTCGTCACTGATGATCCTCTTCTCGTCCTCCTCCAGCTGCTTCTTCGTCTCAGCATCCAGACCTCTCTGCATGAACTGCAGCAACAACATCACGCTTTCATTTACAGTGCCGAGTAACACCAGCAACTGAGTACATTTACTCAAGTACTCTACAAGGTTGAGGAACTTGCAATTTACACAAGTATTCTTTATTTTCATGCCACTTTATACTTCTACTCCACCACATCTTAACGGAAAATATTGTACTTTAAATAACCGTCATGATACCCAGCAGTGGGAGAAGCATGCAGTTCCTTTACTAGAGTACAAGTACTGACAACAAACTGTGAAAATACTCAGTCACAAGTCCTGCATGGAAAATGATGTTAAGAAAAACTATGTATTATAAAGAAAATTGACTTAAAAGTATTTAAAGCAAAAGTACACCATGCAGGCAAATTCAAAATCATAATAATATTTTCAAAACACCCACAAAACTCAAATAAAAACAAAACATAAAAGGACAAAAAAGAAAAAAAAAGAAAATGACGAAAATATTTATCAAAATAGCTGCCAATAAATATCTGTTTCCTGTTTACTGATTGATCGATGCTGTATATTGTGCAGTATTGTATGTAGTTCATGCAGTATCTTGCAATACTGTATATAGCATGTGCAATAATGTGCATAGTCAGTTGACAGTTGTTAAATTCAGGTCCTATTTTTATGTATATATTCTCCATTTCTATTTTTTCTATGTTTTTTTCATATATTTTTTAATTTTTTTCTGTTTAATTTTGCACTGAGCCGCCATAACAAGCCAAATCCCTTCAAAAATAAGCAAATAAAATAAGTAAAAAAACAAAGTAACAAGGAAATGACCTGAAAAAAGTGCTTAAATCAAAGATTCAGTGGAATAATTTTAAATGTGTATTTATGGTACTTGTGAATATGGTGTTCTGATTTTTTTCATCAAGGTCTCTTAAAAATTATTCTCTAAAACTATAATTTCCTGCAGACATTTGTTGCTTCTTTCTCCACGTTTTCCCGTGAAGAAATCAAACCAAATTACTTTAAGTTCAAAGGTTTTAAAAACGTTTGAAGAGTGACTGAATGCAGCACAACAACAGTGATTTCGATCCTCGTTTCAAAAAAACATCAACACGTTTCCCTTTAATCTACTGAATCTCGTGTGAAACTGAGTCGATTCTGCGGCTGCATCCATCCATCAAAATGCGAGCTGAAGGACGGTGTCAATCTGGTTATTTGTTAATTTTGCAAATTTAAAAACCATGTTTGTAGCTAAAGTATAAGCCGAATTAATACGTAAATCAAACTCGACATAAACATGTATGAAGTTGATGTCTGCCGTGATTTGTTTTTTTTAAAGATCGGGAAAACGTTTATTGTCAGATTTCTCTCTGAGATTTGGAGCGCTGGTCTCCTCTGAGCGCTAACGCTAGCTAACACGCGGCTGTTTGTTGGCTTTTTCACCCACCTTCATGCGCAGCAGGTTTTTGGAGAGTTTCACTGAGTCGCTGGCCATCATCAAACTGCTAATAACCCAAACTACAGCAGGACGTGACGGTTTAAAGGGTAAGTTTTTAGGCTAAAGCACGCGCAGCAGCTCCACGCAGCTGCTATCGAAACTCAGACAGAAAAAGTCGGACGTAGAACAGCTTCATTTTCAGTCCGTCTAATCGATCGCTGATATCACTGATGTCCAGTGGTGGAAAGTACTGTGTGCTTTAAGTACACATTAGGGGTACTTTCTATTTTCTTTTCATGCCATTTTATACTTTTACTCCACTACATTTCTGAGGGAAATACTGCACTTTTTACGTCGTTACATTTATCTGGCAGCCAGGCCTGGAGCGCCGCGCGCTGAAGGAGCGCCGCGCGCTGAAGGAGCGCCGCG
>NW_024622003.1:0-2023 GCF_008729295.1 Plectropomus leopardus
GTTTAAATATTTAAATGTTTAAATGAATAAATGAATCTATATTTTTAACATGTAAAGAAACAAACAGACCAGATCAAACGAGCCTCGCAGCCGAGTGCAAAGAGCAAAAACAAAAAGACACAAAAGACGAAACCTCGACGTCCGTCTCATTCAGCAAAAACTCAAACGGCTTCAGCTGAAATATCACATGTTGCTCTTCTCAGTTAGCTTTTAGACATGTTTTTATATATATGTATACACAAACACACACACACACACACACACACACATGTTTGTATGACTACACAGGTTTATATGTATATATAAAACAACATTTCATGGTTCCAGCTTCTCATATCTGTATCTGTATCTGTATCTGTATCTGTATCTGTATCTGTATCTGTCTGTATGAGGACCTGCTACTTTTTCTTTTCATTATTTTCAGGATTTTGGTTTATTGAAGTTATTTAAAGCTGTTTGCATGTGTACTTTTACTTTTAATACTTCAACACATTTCCCTAAAATCACATTTACTTTGCTGATTTCACTAGCAAGGACCACACCTCAATAGGAAATCATTTTGACAATTTATTGACGTGAATGTAAATTAGGTATAAACATTGATGTTGAATTATTAGTGGGATGGATGGTTGAGTGCGGTGTGGGGAAGCTTCGGTGGGAATCCGCCGTGGCTCCGGGGCACGACAGACCCCAAAAAGCGTGCATTATATGAGAGAGGACAAAATCCATTTGAGATCTCTTAGGTTGGAACGGCTATAACGGTGATATGCTTGGAAGGACCATCTGCCCGTGATCTGAATAAAGTGTTCCAGTATACCAGCTCCGATTCTGCTAGAATGTCCGGAGTAATGCATGGGAGAGATGCCTGACAATGACAGGACCTGAAGGAAGTGTTGGTGGAACCAGAAGCGGGTAACCACCTGGCCGGATTCAGATGCAAACAGAGGATCATCTTGGGATTTGCTCTGTGACGTACAGAAATGTAAGCAGTGTAAGTAGTAAGAAGAGAGAACCGGTGCAGTAGCTGAGGTTGTACGGCCGGGGACACGGCATCCCGGCACCAGAAGCCCCAACAAGAGTGAACTGTCGAAGTCACTGTGGATGTACAACTGGGGGCAGCAGCATCCTGGTGCCAGATGCCCCAGCGAGAGCGAAGTGGTGCGGTTGCCGAGCGTGTACAGCCAGGGGCAATGGCATCCCAATGCCAGGCTCCCCAGCAAAAGCGATCCGCTGCAGGCATCGATGTTAAGCAGTAGAGGGCACTGGCAGCCCGGTGCCAGAAGCCCCAACGAGAGCGAGCGAACTGTCAAGGTTGCTGCGGGTGTACAACTGGGGGCAATGGCACCTGGTGCCAGATTCCCCAGGGAAAGGATTGAAGTGGTGCGGTTGCTGATAGTGGATGGCCAGGGGCCAGAAGCCCCAAGGAGAGTGAGCTGCCGCAGATGCAATGGTTGGGCAGTAAGTGGGGCCAGCATCACGGTGCCAGATGAGCCAACACGAGTGAGCCACTCAAATGGAGGTGGGAGAACGGTCGAGGGTGCAGGCATCCTGGTGCCGAGGTTGCAGGGTGAGACAAGCTGGTGGGAGTGGGAGGGTGCTGCCAACATTGCTGGCACCCCGTGCAAACCTGATCACAGTGGCCAACGGGACCTAGGAGAAATGGCCGCTGTAGACACGGTGCAGTCAAGAATCTGGGTACGAAGACTGGAGGGAACCGGAGATGGACAAGAGACGAAAGCGCCAGGAGGGCGGACGGGAGGATCAGCCATGGCCAGGGTGAAAGCAGGCAAAGGACGCTGCGACGGAAAACGATCGGAAAGGAGACCAGAACCATGGGACGGAACGACATGGTGCACAGGATGAGAGGGAAAATTCAGTGGCAACCTGGTGCCAATGACCCCGGCCAAGACGGGTTGGGAGCTGAGGCGAGAGTCTCAACCAAGGCCGGCTGCTGCGGGTCATGTGGAGGTATGGTAGGGGGCACTGACAACCCGGTGCCAGATGCCCCAGTGAGAGCGAACTG